>NW_009648332.1:18172870-18283605 GCF_000708025.1 Charadrius vociferus | reverse complement strand
AGAGTACTATCTGTTCTTCAGATCTACAACAGTAGAACTGACTGTAAGAAGGAGCTAGTATCAATCTGCATAACTGCAGACATGCAACTATATTAGCAACACCTAAACTAACATTGCATTAGGACTTAGGTTTAAGCTTTTCTTCCTTAAATTGTGGTAAATTTTAGCTTGGCATGCATCTAACCAACACTGATGTTAATAATCAGAACTCAGGGCTAGTCATGCATAAGGGTACTCTAGTAGGTTAGTAGCTTTAGATGATAGAACTCATTTGTTTAGCTGGCAATAACCTTTCTCAAGCACAGCCATTTGTACTGTGATTGATAACCTGAGGCCTATGGATAATCTAAGTCATTATTGTACAATGAAGCCTCTCAGAGAACATATATCCAATACAGGACATAATTGTATAATTCATGAACAAGTTGGGGGGAGCGGGGAAGGAAGAGAAGAGATATTTTGGAAGTTATTTCCAAAAAAACCCTGGGAACATACATTTGATGAGTTTGGGGTAAGACCATGAAAAAAGATAATTTTAAATGGATTTGACAGTTATAGAAAATGTAAAATTAAAAACAAAAATAAACAAACAAACAAACAAAAAACAAACAGGAGAAAATTAAATTGGCATTTTCAGCAGGCATTTCAAAAGATTTTAAAATTCCCCAAGAGATGACCACTGAACTCCCTTATGTGCATGAAGGGGTCCCACATAACAACTCAGGACTTGTCATTTGTACACAGTGCTGACCAATCTTTACAAATATTTTTCCAAATCCCTTCTTTTTTTCTGTTTTTGCTGTCCAAATTTCTTAACAGAAAGCACAGCTGAAGCTATGCTGTTCCTTCCACAGTGACAGTACTCTCTCAGAGGTCCTCGTTTCATCTGGGATAGAGTTAATTTTCTTTCTAGTAGTTGCTGTGTTTTGGATTTAGTATAAGAAGAATGTCAGTAACACATATTGTTTTAGATGTTGCTAAGTGATGTTTATATTAAGTAATGGACTTTTTCAGCTTTCCATAGAAGCTGAGAGGGAGCATAGACAGGACAAGCTGGCCAAATGAATATTCCATACCATAGACACCATTCTCAGTATATAAATGGGGGTTGGCCGGGGAGCAGAAATTTGCAATCACTGCTTGAGACAGACTGGGCAACCGATCATCGGGTGGTAAGAGTGACTTATGTTGTATCAGGTTTTTTATATATTCTTTTACAATTATTGTTATTGTTATTTACCTCTTCCATTACTATTCTATTAAACTGACTTTATCTCAACCCACAAGGTGCTTTGTCCCTCTTCTCCCTACCCTACCAGGGGAGAGTAAGCAAGCAGCTGCATGGTCCTAGTTGCTGGCTGGGGTTAAACCACAACATCAGAACACACATGCAATTAATAACGTAAAATCTCACCTTACAGGATTTTTCCCCAAAGCTCAAGGTAATTTTTTCAGTGTATTCTTAGAGCTTGATTGTAATACTTCACCTTTTGTCCTCTAGACAATCATTAGCTGTTGGGGGTTTCTTTTGGGGTTTTTTGTTTGGCTTTCCCCCTCCTCTGCCACAGAAGCTTCCAGAATTTTTTGCCTTTCAAACTGTTACAGCCCATCTTCAAGGAGAACTTTAAAAACCTGATCATAGCTGCAGCTGAGGTGATGCAGAAATCCCCTCGAGCTATCTGCAGGGTTGTTCTGTCAGCAACCTGATTGCTAGTCCTCTCCAGAGAGTTTTGTAACAAGATTTAGACATCTCACACAAGTTCAAAGGGAAAAACTCTCTGCAAGGGATGATGTTTTTTAGGGAATAAGCATTCCTTTGTCGCACTGGAACCCAAAACTTCAGAAGCAGATATATTCCTTTAGGAGAGTTTTGTTCTACTATAATTTTTCTGAGTGTACACAGCACAACAACAGTTCTTCATTTCCAAGTGCATGAATGACATAAAGGCCACTATATATATATAAAACCCAAAGCAAAACAAACAAAAACCCAAGTACACACTGTTGAAATATTTTATGATGTAATCTGTTTATTATTTAACCCCGATCCATTAAGGTATTTAAGGGATGACTTATTTGTGAACTATTAGGAATAAGCTCAATCATTTGTGCGTAATGATTAACCTTAGTCTGGAGAAAAGGAAGCTCAGGGGAGACCTTATTGCTCTCTACAACTACCTGAAAGGAGGTTGTAGTGAGGTGGGTGTTGGTCTCTTCTCCCACGTAACAAGCAATAGGATGAGAGGAAATGGCCTCGAGTTGTGCCAGGGGAGGTTTAGGATGGATATTAGGAAAAAGTTCTTCACAGAAAGGGTTGTCAAGCCTTGGAACAGGCTGGCCAGGGAAGTGGTTGAGTCGCCATCCCTGGAGGTATTTAAAAGACGGGTAGAAGTGGTGCTGAGGGACATGGTTTTGTGGTGGACTTGGCAGTGCTAGGTTAATGTTTGCACTCAATGATCTTAGAGGTCTTTTCCAACCTAAATAATTCTATGATAATACTCTACAGAACGTTACAGGTCACATTTTCAATACCTATATCAAAGATACCTTAACGACAACTTACAGAGAACAAAGATTGCTCCTTAAGCTAATAAATATTATAGAAGACTAAAAGATTTGAGAAAAAAATATAAAGCTTTATGAATAGTCAGAGCAATAGGCAGAACAAATTAAATTTAACACAGAGAGATGTGAACAAGAAAAAAAAAAGACAACTAAGAAGGCAAGAGGAAACATGGATTCTCTTTGGTCAGATGCAGGAGAAAGATCGGGGTACATATAAAATCGGGACAAAACTAATACTGAATATACAGTAACACTTCAGTAAAAAGATCTCTAGAAATAGAAATATCTAAAAATAGAGAATAGACAACAGAAATAAAAACTAGAAATCAACTTTAGAAAATCTACTCTATCTGTATTGCCCTAGATACTCAATAAACACATATTCATTCATCTACAGTGAGCGGGAATTTTAATATAAAAAGTGTTAATAACATCTTCATTAGTTTCCAGTCAAAGCCTAATATGTTTTATTCACATTAAAATTCTTACGCTTCATTAGTTTAATATTCTGAACATAGCTTAAAGATGTAAAATTCTATTTTCTAAGAAGAGTTCTGAGGGTGATATATTGGATTAAAAAACATGAACAATGCTGACAATAGTCATTGTCAGGCTCAGACTTGCTCTTAAGATCAATTATTGGCTTAACAATTCAATGCCCTAAAAAAAATCTGTGTTGGCTAACTGTAGAGTAGTTCTGGCCAAGTCCTTTGCTAGATGGCCAGGAACTGAAGAGACCCTGGCCTCAGAAAAGACTGTGAACAGCTGAGATTCCTGGAAAAGAAGCCTGAATGATTTGGAAGATAATTTCAATAGAATTATGAGGAAACAGATCAAGGAGTGACATGGATTATTACAACACAAACAGTTAAAAGAAGTGGGTGAAGTAATAGGCAAGAATTCAGTTTCTCCAGCTTGTTATCATCTATGCACAATTCATAAACTAATTTATATTATATCTATTATTTTATAATAATGCATTATAACCTAATAATTATGTATTAGAGGGAAAACACATGCAATAATCTTTTATAAACTAGTTTTCTGTCTCTGAAATATAATAAGGATGTCTTAAAACTATCTATCTGAATGTATATGACCTCAAGCTAGGAAGGTGAATTTCACTAGTGCAATTCTGTCCAAACAAATAAACAATTTTGTTCAAAAGAAATACACCTTTTAAAAGTATATTCAATGTTTGGAGAGGGATTCAAGAACCATCCAGAAATTAGATATCTGTTAAAGGATAGTCATCTTTGCTACCTCTGTGTCCTGGTTTGAGGTACAACAGAACCAAATTTTCTTTTCAGTAATTTTACTTTTCAGATAAGCCTCTTCTAACTCTCTGAAATTAACGGCATATTCTTCAGACAATGTCTCCCTACCAGAGTGATGAGGCCTGCATTAATACCAGGGAACCGTACACAGAGAGGCTTCTGCTCATACTTACTGATATAACACCCAAGGACTTTGCGGGGAGCAGTGGACAGAACAGGTGACCCAAAACTGACCAACAGGGTATTCCATCCCATCTGCCTCATGCTCAATATAACAGCGGGGGGATCAAAGGTGTCAGCCTCTTTCAATCAAACTTCAGGAAGTCAGTTTGCTGTTTATTTTCCATGCTCGTTGGACAATCTTCAAAGCACTCTATATTTACTTGATATCCAGAGAGTATGTATTCCTGTATTAGAAACATAGAGTTTTCTGTGAAGAGAGCCTGAAAAAAGTATCAATTGGTAAAGAGTATTTTCTTATCAATTTAATGACACAAAACAAGTAAAAAATTTTACTGTTGATTCCATACAATAAGATGTTAGTACCTATGATCTTGCTGATAATCAATGCCTTTAGAATGGAACTTAAGCATGTTTTTGTTTTGATTCAACAATTTTTTCTATTCCTCCCCAAACTGAGTCAAATACTTATACATGGTAAATCACCCTCAAATGCTCAGTTGGGGTTTGTCTGCTGATAGTCCCCGAAATGGCTATAGAAAACAGTAACTCCCTTTCTATTCAGCATGGGGAGTTTAATTCCCCTGGAATAGACATACATCCATTTCCTCGCCTAAGGCTAAGCTTAAGAGCCCAAGGCATATCAATTCACACACACATGGTAACATACATGGTTCAACAACAACAACAAAAAACACCAAGACCAAAACTTAAAGATTTTGAAATGTCAATGTTAAAGCTTCATAGCTTCCCTTGCCTTCTCTCCGCGCACACACCGCCCCCCGCCCCCGGCCTTGGTTATTTGTGGTTTTCTCTTCCAAAATTTAGAAAATAAAGAAAAGCTACGTACACAGAAAAAAGAATACTTCCAATTTTCCATGTGATGTTATTTAAACTCACGATCTATATAGGTATTTATTTATCTATAATATTCAGAAGAACTAACAATCGTTCTGTTTTAAATCCTATAAAATAGAAATAAATTTAATTTTTAAACCTTTTTTTATTGAACTGTTGAAATAAATTATGGTGAAAAATTGGAGGAATTTAAAAGAAAAGAAAAATGCCAATGCAATTTTCAGATGCCATGAGCATGAGTGGAGAACATTTTAATACCCAAACATTTTTGACAAGAATTATTGCGTTTTCATTTTCAGATACTGAAAGTTCATGTACAGAAGGTTGCAATTCTTATGAACAATGCTACCATATTGCTTCCAGAAACATTGGCTTCTGTATAAATCAAATAACTTTGAAAGTCAGGCTTTATCACAACTTTAAAAAGTAGTAACGCAAAAAAGATATTTTACGAACCTGCAATATCTGTATTTCTATTTCTAATTAAAACCTGTCTTGTATTTAATACTGCACTATACAGACTGGTTTTGAATTGCTATAATTACACATCTGAATATGTATATAATGGAAATGGGGCAATTAGAGGCAAATAGTTTTCCAAAATTTTATAAATAGCAAGTTTAAAATATATCAACAGATGCGCGGGAGGGGGGGGAGTGTTTGATACAGTGATGCTGAAAATTAAAAAGAAGAATTAATGTATGATTTGCAGAGTCTTTATACTTAATTACATTGGCATTGGTTCATTAAAATGGCTGTTTTAAATGATTTACTAGATTTAGAAATGTTAATGTCCACAGCTTAACTCAGGCTCTCCAGAAGTGTCTTTTATTTCTAGTACATAACAAACTAGATGGAAGTGTTGTGGTGATTTTTGTTTGTTTTTAATTTTATGGCAATGAAATATCTAAAAACATTGCATTTCTGCAGCTGGAACAGTCTTTATGCTTACAGAGGGTTGTTCTTGATGTAACAGTAAGTGGCATTGTACTATACATGCAAGATGCTTGAATGAATGTTCTGCTGACTGTGGCACCCTAACACCACTTTGGAAACGCAGATGGAGTCCTGTATTACTTATTTGAGTTCTGTGACCAAGACCTACCTCAAAGGAGCCCTTGAGTCTATCACATCAGATACATGTTTATCTTATGATACTTTGTCTTCTACTAAAACGACTGCTGTACTTGTTTATATGGGAAACCAATTTTTCATTATTTCCTTAATAGATGTAACCTATAGAATAGACACAGAAAGGGACAGCGTGAATTGCTTTGGTGTCATATTCACTAGATAGAATGAATTCACCAAATTCACTATTCTAGTCACCAAATAGAATGAATTTTCAAATTCATTGTACTTTAAAACAAGGTTCTGTATCTGTTTTCCTTCATATTTAGGACATTTTATTCTATTCACAAAAAATCGCTATATGTTTTCCCAACTTATAATCTTGTCCATGAGGTACAAATATTTACATCATAAAACTTGAGTCATATGATAAAAATTTGTAACAGTGCTTTTATAACAACTATTATAACAGCTTTGGAATGAATGCTTAACTGAAGACTAGGGAACAGCAATTATTCATCTGGATTTATTTGGAAGGAGCAAAATCTGCCTTACAAATGGTGTAGCAAAACAATTATTAGATATCAGAGAGCATTACAAAGAAGACAGTAGCCTCAACAAGAATCATGTTTTTAAAAGTGCCTTAGAGAGAAATTGGTATATTTATCTTATCAAAAGCTTGAGAAGGGACTTGACTAGTGTGTGTAAATACCATCACAAGTAGAAAATACAGGATCTTTAAGGAAGCAGAGAAAAGGTTCGTGTAAGTCATTTGAATAGATATTTGAAACCATTCTAAATCTGAAGGGCTTATTAAGATTAAATCATCTAATGCGTTCAGGTCTCTTCTTCAGCTAACTTGTCCTAGTAGAGGGAACCATCCGTCTACCCCCAAGATGACCTAAAATTAGGGGTTTATCTACCAACACAAATATTATGTCCCTCTTTCCATGAAAAAATCAGATCACCAAGGTCTTAGGTCCAGTATCAGGATCAATACAGAGATATATGATCTCATGACTTCATGACGTTTAATAAATGTAGCTTTTTTTTTCTTAATTGTCTGAAGTAGTGTAGAAAACAGCAATTGTTACATTCAGTGGAAGAAGCACCAGTGTGATAGATGAACACATACGCACAGCTTTAAGTTCATTTCACTAGAAATCAGTGGCAGTTAGTGCACTGTACTAATTATGTATAAGTACATACAATAGTATGTACACATTAGTACAATGTATTATTGCATCCTGGCCAAATTATTTACTTGGTCTTTAGAACTCCAAAGCAGAGCAAAGATGGTACTTCACTTATATTTTTCCTTTGCGCTACCTTGCTTCGTCTCTCCATTGAGTAACAGTCCCTGTTAGAACTCCTGTCCTAAAAGCAAGAGAATACATAATGCATTCAATAGTAAGAACTCCAGGTATCATTACTGATTTTCCTCACGTACATGCGATGCTTAAGCATTCCATAATGAAAACACCATGAATCCAAAATAAGAGAATGAATTCTGGTTTGGAAAGTCTCCTTATGTAATTGTTAATTACTATTTGTTTATGTTGATTTGGGAGGTTTTATAATGAAAGCAGTACATTTCTTGCTTAAAGTGTCACACTTTTAAAGGACTGCAGCAAGACAATGCAATCAAAACAGCAGATTTATTTTACTCAGTTAGGAGATATAAGCACCAATGTTTATGATTTCAAAACTTGCCACAGGGAGGAAGTGAATCAGATTAAAGATATTGTGCTGTGAACAGCATTGCAAGTAATCTGCTAAAACATCAAGGCAGCCTCATCAAGAAGGCTGGCATTCACGACTGAGGTTACTGAAACATAAGCAAGAGAATTTTAATTGCATCAATTTTTTAAAGCAAACCAAGTCAAATACTAGTCTGAGTTCAGTGATACTAATAATTATGGAATTATATCACAATACAATTTATAGAACATCTGAGAGTCTTGTAGAACAATGATACTGCATTTTTAAAAATCCAGAAATTTATTTCATCATGTCATAGACTTTCTTAAGTACTTACATTCCTTAGAAGAATGAATCTCATTGATTTCAAGTGGTGGTTTTGCTTCTAAATCACTTAGGTGCTTCTAAAAATGTCACTTTCTGGCACAAATTTCTTAAATATGCTTCTCATATTTTGGATAATTATTTCACATAAAGAGCTCCTGAAAATTTTTTAACCTCACTTTTATAAAAGCTGCCAGTGCAGTTGTTTTCGCTTGTGCAAAATAGTATGATTTACATTACATATTACTCTCTGAAACCTAAACACACTAGATGTCTAAACAGTGAAAAATCCTAGGCTGTCATCTCAAGGGTTTTATTTAACTCAAAGAAACCTGGAATAAAGTGTTGCACATAGCAAAACTAAAGTCAGGCATTCTGTATTTGATATAACTATAATTATCTTTTTTTTTTTTTTCTATAAATGAGCATGTTTGATTCAATACTCAGTCATGCAGAAATTAAGAATCTGATTATTAAACTTTTGGAAGATTTTATAACAAGCTCCCGAAACTTAATTTCCACTGGCATGTTTAACAGTCCTGTTTAACCCTAACAGAAAGTTAATTAATTCCCTTAAGAGTTCATTTGTACAGCTCCAAGTAACTGTCATAAATAGACACTCTAACTGAAATTTCGAAATCTTTCAATACAATCAAAACCAAACCTCACTAGACCATTACATTGCTGAAAATTACATTTGTGCAAGAAGTTACCTAAATTCTGTTGATCTTGCAGGAAAAAAAATTAAGAGAGGTCAGTCCCACCATCCCCTAAATAAACCAACACCCTCCCCAAATATAAACTTAGGTAGGGAATATACCAATGAATACAGTTACTTAATTAGGAATATCCCTGAATTTGGGTCTGTATTTTACCTAATGTGTAGTTTAACAGCTTTGTTATTAATCATGTCTTAATGTAAACACTTTGAAGCTGTTGCTACTCAGTAATGTTCATTACAAATAGTCCCTGTGGGAATCACCGCCTTATTTCATTAAAACTCCTGCCTGCTGTTAATTGCTCTTAGGAAAACATGAACAAATTAACTGCATTTTAAGAGACAGTGGTTTAAATTTATATGCTTGTGTGTTTGATTGCTGGGGACTAGCAGTATTCCTGATAATCCTCTGCTGTTGCACTATACTGTACGATGGTTGGCAGCGCTAGCCTGTTTTAATCAGTTACAGTTGATGTTATAAAGGTTAAAAAAAGAAAATACGGTTTGCAAACCATACTGTGTCTCAGCTGGTATGATAAATAGTATCATTTTTGGTCATGCTCAATTAATTTTTAAGTTTTAATTAATCTTTTGTGTGAAAGAAATTATGCTTTTTAGCAGGGATGATTGATTTATATTAACTGACAAAGTTAAAAAATCCAGGATATTTTTACTATGATAGTGGCATAGACAGGATATGTAACACCTTGCTGTTGAAGTCAAGGGGTTTCCATAATTCAGAGAGATATGTCACTTTGTATAAATTGTAATAACATTCAGTTAAAAGAGTGTAATAAAGAAAAGAACATTTAATTTAAATGTTTGCATTCAAAACATTAGTAAATATGCTCTGTGTAGCAGAAACAGCCTACAGTACAATTTGCACAGGAATGTTTAAGCAAAAAGAAAATTCTCATTTTTAATAAGAAAATTAAGTCATGTTTCCAACAAACATATGTTAAAAATGAAAGTTATCTATTATCTTCCTTACAAAAACCTATAGCATGATATGATGTTCCTGCTACTAAACTCGGCTTCATCATAGATGCCTAAAGAAAATATAGAGCTGCAATCCAAAATCAAAAGGAATTGGGTAAAGAGTAATCTGGGAATATATTTACATGCCATTAAAGAAATCATTATTCTCTCCCCTATTAGCACAATGGATCGGAGGGTCTAATTTGTGTATTCAGTATAACCCTCTGACTTTTTGGGGAACCAGCGTTTCAAATTCAATGTCTAAAAATTGGCAATGGGATTGTCATTAAACTTATTCATTATTAGTCACTTGATCTCAAAAAAAAAGCAGCAGCAACTTATTGGGTAACCAAGGAGTGGGATACTAAAAATGCTGGGACTTTGTTTGGAAGAAGATAAATCACATAGGAAACACTAAGAAGTATAAACAATGAAGGTAGATTAAACTTTTGTTCTCTTCGTTCAAAGGGTCAGAACAAGACAACACTCAAAACTGGAAGCAAGCTAATTGCACACTGATCAAAGGTAACAGTGCAACACAGAAACACACTTTAAGAAGTATTGCCATTAAACACAGGATTATTCAAATATTCAAAAAGGATTAGAATTTGTATGAATTACAGGAATGTTCAGTTATGGTAGTGTGGACAAAGAAAAGATTTAGAGTGGATGTAAAAACTGGATGTAAACATTGGTTCCTTGGAGGCTAAAGACAATTGCTACTTAACAGGCATTAGGAGAAAACATGCAGATTGTCCTAATTATTATGCTGAATGCTCTACTAAAGCATCTGTGGCTGGCATCTCCTGGGAACTGGATCCGATACTTGATGGTCTCCAGATCTCAGTCAGTGTGGCCATTCTCTCAATCCTAGCTGGATTGGCGGGGGAAGCACCTATACATGTAGTATCAGCTAAATTCTGCATCTTAGATATGAAAATTATGTTGGAGCTGCATTATACCACATTACTTATGTTTCAGTTACCACTTGTAAAGTTGATCTTAAAACATATTCCTCATTTAATAAGTAGTCCTACAGACTTCATTTAAACCAAAAATGTATGACTAGCAAATGCATGCTTGCAGCAGGGACAAACAGGCTGAAAGCAAACATGGCATTTACATTCATGCTTAACTACTTTAATACAAATATTGTGCTAAGGAAACTGAAAATATTTTGGACCATGCTGTGACTAAAGGATCATTCAGCTGGTTTTAAAAATATTTAACTAATGAAGTATAAATTACTTACTTTTGTAAAGCACTTTGTAATACTGTAAGTGAATACTAAGTATTCATTTTCTGTTATTAAATCAATAGGAACTAGCTTATAATAGTAACAGAATAAAAAGACTCTAGAACTTCATAGACACGCTTGTATTAATTCACACACTTTATAGATCATGCAAAGAGAACTTGAGTGAGCCATACAATTTCTAGTTTGATTTAATTGCTGTAACAAAAGCTTACAAAACTACAGAGTCCAATGTATACCAGAAACAGTTGGAAATGTGCAGCAAGTACTCCATTGGAAAGCCTTATTGAAACAAAAGTGAACAAAATTTCTCTTGTCCTGCAATGTAATCTCTTTTCCACTGTTGTACTGCTCAGACTGATAGTAAGGAAACATGGGAAAAAGGGAATAAGTGAACGTGCAGCATAGTTGTAGGACCCCAATGAATCTATTATACCAAAGCTAAACGAAAAGCATGCACAAGCCAGTCAGAAATGTTAATTGCTCTAAGTTAGAATTGAAGAGCCCTGCCCTATGCTCCTACCTGCTGTAGTCACTTCCTATCACACCATACAGACTTTTCCCCTTTCACTCACTTTAGCAAGAGGGAATAACCACTTGCAAACGTGACCTAGAATGCCCTCGCTAGTCATGGATTTCTTGACTCCCAGAAGTTGATGCTATGTAGCAGATCCTTCTGTTTGATATACAAGGAATGAACAAATTGCCTTCTCTCACACTTTGCAATAACTTATATTGGTGATCATGTGGTACTAAATGGGAAAATGATAAATAAACCCTGTAGGGTTGATAATGATTAATTTAATTACTTATCAACATATCTATATGTCAAATAAGAAGGTGATACGTAGCTGCTTTTACCTGTTCTTTTGTCTGTGTTAAATTCAATATTCCAGAATGTATAGTAAACAATATCATGTAACTGAAAGCATTTTGGCTAAGAGGATATGCCTATAAAAGATCTGTGCTATGATACTAGGTCACATTCTGATCAATTAACAGCTTGAGCTATTAGAAGAAAGATGCAAATTAAACAGCATCTGTTGCAAAAGGGAGAAAATAAAGGCTCCCTTGGAAATTTTGTCTTGTTCCAGATGACTTACTATATATTTATCTTTAGAAATACTTAAAACCATTTGAAGGAAATGGATCCCATTTTCCAGTTATGCTATTTGTTAAAGAAAAAGCATACAGTGCTTAGGAAGAAATTTAACTGTAACTACTTTCTGAGCACAATGAGGTTCTGAAATCACTAGGAGAGAAGGCTGAGAATCTGTCATTCTTGAAAGTCACCATTCTTAGATTACATCATCTAAACACAGCATTAGTATTTGAAAGAATGATGATTTCCAGGTCCTGGATTTTCAACACATGTAAGCCTCTGACCATAATCAGAATAACATTTTAATAATACATGCTTAAATTATTTTTTTTCCATATGTCCTACTGAAATTTTCTAATTAGCCCATTGTCAGTAATTTTTAATCAGTAATTTTTAATTTTTGCCTAGCAAATTAGAATTTCAGTCCCGCTCTGAGCGCTCCTGATTACTGTTAGCGCACAGAGAGATGACCAATACAGTAGTTGCAATTGAGGGTTTTAAAATTTTTAAGTCAGAATTAGTCCCTCAAAAAGGGATTATCACTGATGATTAAATGGTTTGTCCTATGTATCAACAACCTTATATACTTTTGTTAATCTGTACAATCATAAGAATCTCTGACTTTCTTGTCTTTTAAGCTATGAATGAATGTTTTCCTATTTCAATATTTGTCAGAAAATCACAAACTACCACAAAGAGCAAAGGGCTTAGAAAAGTTTAATAGTTGTTTAAATAATTCTCTGGCTTGCTTTGTGTAAAAGGGCTCCAATATTGAATTAAGTGATAGGATCATGTTAAATACATCCCTGCATGCATGAAGATTTTTACAAAGGTGCACCTGTTAATTTGCAAACCCTGGTGTCTTTGAGACACTCAGACCTCTGCTTGCTGAGTTAAGCAAAATGAACCTTGGCTTTTTTTGGACTAGAAGGGGAATAAAGCAAGCAAGCAAGCAAACAAACAAAAGCAAAAAAGTTAATTCTTGGTTATATGGTTGGTTTGCAGAAGAAAAGCTTTTTCATCTTTTAACAGCTAGAGAAACCAGAAATAACTTGCGTTAGTCAGTAGTGTCTTGCAGGGAGTAGGAAATGAAAGAAGAACAATTTGTGGTTACAATTTCTTTTTGGAAAAAAAAATATTTTGTTTATTTGCTTCTTCATACTTTCCTTATTTCCCTTGAAACTATAGGTTTTCGGTGGCTAGCAGTACAGATTTAATAACTAATCTGAGGCATAAATTTGACAGGTCTCCACCAGAGAGTATAGCTTCTTCACAAATTTTTTCAAACGCAGCTGTTCGAGAGTGGTCTCCCACATTTATAGTGTGTGTAAGCCAGGTACTATGAGTCAAGATCAAGATCAAATCACAGAGCTAATGCAGAGACGTTGCAAAAGTGTTGGCGGAATTGAAGTGTTAGGTTAATTGTTGGACTTGATGATCTTAAGGGTCTTTTCCAACCTAAATGATTCTATGAAAGCCATAAAAAATGAACTCCTCCAGCATCAGTAAGTGACTCAGATTGCAAAGTACAAAAATCTCCAATCCAGCCTCTCTGAAAAACGTTCTCTCAAATATTAGGCTACACAAACCAACACCACCATCATACATTAGGAAAACAATGGCAGTTTTATGTAATATAGTGTGGGTTAAAAAGGCATATCAGGTATAAACCTACTGTAAAGTCTTACAGATCCTACAAAGAATGAAGAAAACACTTGCTGACACTGCAGAAATTCTACACAGTCACCTATCCCCAAATCAGTGGTGATTGCAGAGGACTTCTCCTTTTACAGATGGAAAGAAGAAGTGAATCAATTCCTGAATATGACCTGCATCAAAAAAAATCATAATATATTTGACATGGTACTGGTTAAAATGATGCAGGGAAATCGGTTTATATGTGCTACCCAGATTGAAGCAATGCAACCTGACAACCTGGCACATTCACTGAATGAGCAGGTTTAGTGCATGTTTCACAGTTGCAACAAAATTAGATAATCCGTAGAACAAAAAAGAGGGAATCATCCAGAAAGGACATCAAGGACAATATTCATAGTGCATTTTCACTACAAGAAACTGTCTGAAAATGCCAGTGGGTTTTGCGTCAAAGAAAAACGACAAGAAATCTGAGCATAGACATGGAATTTCCAGGTCAGTGAAAAATGAAAAACTTTGGAAAAATACCAAAGTACATTTTATATTCATCAGCATGTTTGGGCTAATATGGAGCCCAAGAAGATTGCTAGGACGATTCTATAACTGTCTGATTTGGAAGGTAATTTTATTGTTTGGATTGCCAGAAGGAGCAAAATGGAATAAGTCTCCCATGGAGCTTGATATTTGGAAGCTGGGTTATCACAGAACAGCTCCAGAAAGTAAGCCTACAAGAGTAATTCAAAGTATATGGACTATATTCAGAAAATCTTTGTTCCCTTACATAATTTCAGGGTGGAGGTGATACAGTATTGTAAGCCTCTGCACTGGGAAACAGCAGTGATATGTGTTAACCTAGTAGAGAAGGATTCTGTTGGACTGGCAAATCACTATGTGTCTGGAGGCTTACCACATATACTAATTATTTCCGAAACAGAAAAAATGACTGAATTTTTGAAAAAGGTAATATAGGGGCTGCCAGGATCGAATCACAGTCTTAGAACCTATGAAACAAAAGTTGGTTTAGATTTTGTAATGCCTAGATTTTGAAATGTCTGGTATCTTTTATATTTACAATCAAAACTGGAGGCAAAACTTGCAATTGTCAGTCCTCTGGAATTATATTTCAAAATTAACTGAAATGAGTGGTGAACCCCCTTCAGTGTGAATAATCGAAAAAGTAATAGATTCTCTGGATCTAAGGTAATTTAGAGATCATGTTAACCAGAAAAGTATCCAAATCTCCATTCTTTTGCTTACCCAGAATAAAGGCTTCATCTGGCTTATTACCTGGTAGAAGTATTTCCTCAGCATCAATCTTGCTGAAATCTATCTGGAATTTAAAGTACAATAAAAAGGAACATATTTGCTAAAATAAGATACTACTTATCTTGAGTTTACAGATTAAGGTAGAAAATAGAACCTACACACAGTATTTGACAGCAATTTATGGGAGCATTATCCTAGGACATCGCTGGTGTAAGATTCTTTAAAGTTGGGTGGGTTTTTTTGTAATGTAGTATTGTAGAACATAAGAAAAATATTTAATTTTCCCAAGTTTCCAAGCATATTGGAATAATACGTTGTTATTAGTACTGGATCTTCCATAAATCTTAAGAAAAATGGGGTCACTGTTCATTTGGGTGCTTGCAGTAAGTTCCGATATACTATAGTTTATAGTTCAAGAAGCATTTGTTTTCTGCTACAGTCATTATTCATTCTAATAATAGTGGTATTCTGTGTGAACTCAGCTAGATCAGAAGCATCAGTAAGTGTTTTAAAACCATTGTTACAGGATCCTGAACAGACTGCAAGTGACAATGGAACTCAGTTCACATTCCAAGTTTCAACTATTTGTCATAATAAATTGTGCTAAAAAGCTCACATCAGCTTCCTACCAGATTCCCAGAAATAGATTAATATAAAGATTTGATCAGACACACAAACATAAATGATTACATTATAACCCCATTACATTATTTTACATTAATTACAGAACTGCATCCCACACTATTATAAATCAGACACTAGCAATACTGTTTATAGAATGCTTGGCCTTCTTTGTTAGAGCCTGAGCAACCAAAAAATGTCCCCAAAAACCAAAGACAAACTTTTTTTTCAGTTTATATTCATAAGGAAGATTACCTGCAAGTCAAAGTTCATAATTTTAAAAGGGGAATACTGAAAAATCAGCATGAGTAGCTGCTGGACTGCACAGTTACCTAGAAAAAAAAGATAAAAACATCTTAAGAGTACAGTTTTCTATTACCACTAACCTACGAGAATTGAGGTTTGCTTCCAAAAAAAAAAAGGTATTTCAATTTACTTATCCCTGGCCTTGCCCTCACACTGTTTTTCTTGCACTGGATCTAATTAATGATCATGCAGCCAACAAGGTGAGTTGGTTCACCTCACAGATTTGACAGAAATCCACAGACAAAATTAACAAATCTACAAACTGAACAGACTCATCTCAAAGGCATGTGATCAGTAGAGTCAGTGCAAAGGGAAGGAATCCATGACTGAACCATGATAACGTCTGCTTAATGTTATGCTCAATTAAGACTAGTGTTAAACCACATTTTTAATTTGAGACTATGGAAACATTATAATGAAATTCTGTATTGATTATGCCTAGTCATATGCCTTGCAGAGATCGCTCTGAAGTACCACATAAAAATACGTGAGGCAGCTTTCATGCACTAATTCTGGAAGAAGTTCTATAATCAGGATGTCTGATGAAAAAGCCAGCAATCTAATCACAGAGAGAAACTTGTGACAGTCCCCCATGAGTCTCTATTTACATTTCTAAGGAGATACAACTAATACTGCTGCTTCTGAAAAAATACTCTATTAGTGACAAAATGTCACAATAGGGACAAAATCCAAAAGCTCTTTTTCACCATATCATAAAGCAGTATCACACAGCAAATTGAAACAAATACACACTTTATCTCAGTCTAGCCTCTCATGAGTCCTCCTGTTTGCAGCAAAGTCTATCTGCATATGGATGTCTCAAAGAAAGGGTCCAGAGCAGAAACTAGATGGTAAATGAATATTATATTACCCAGTACTCTGATGATGTCAGCTTTAAAATTGTTTACATCAGAATCAAATTTGATGTAACCTTCCCATTTTATTTGATACTGAGTTGGAGAGGTTTTAAAATCATAGTGGTTGCATATGGAAGTTTGGATTTAAAAAACGCCAATTATTTTCTCAACCAAACATAGGCATTTCTATGTATTTGAGAACAGCAGAATTAATCTGGCCTTGAGCTTTACAATTTAAAAAGAAAACATATTGTAACTTTTATGCTTGCAATTTCTGGCCCCTTGATTTGGTCTAAGGACATCAGGCATGGAGAGACTAATTTTAAGTCACTTTTCCAAAGACACTCTGTGTCTGCACCTGCAGATACTGCTCCATTTTCCAGACAGTCTTCGTTTGGTCAGGTGAGAAATCCAAATCCATGAATGGTTTTGGCAGTCACAGTCTTTACAGAATAGAAGCCAACATTTAGTTTCTGCAGAAAAGTGCTCTGAGGGGGAACGTGTCTTTTTGTTTCTGAAGTAATCCACTTGTATTGAAATTTATTGAATGAACTGTAATCAAAGAGAAGGTAACTGACTAGCAAATTGTCAGGAAAAAACAAATACATCAAGTGCCCTGAATTAAAAACGAAATAAATCAATTTTTAATTGACAGACTTATTAGTTGAATGTATAAAGCCAGATACAATGGTTTGACCATGCTTCTTTAAGGTATTCATTTTAACTATTACATTAACATTCAATGACTTTAGCCCCAAACCCAGAATATTCTGTCCTAAAAAGACCACAAGACCTCGTTGTAAGCAGAACTTTTCACTGAAAATGTTCCAGGATAGAAAAAAGTAAACCAAATATGTTTGCCACTGTTTCTGAAGGAACCTGGGACTTAGAATTCCTGTACGCATTGTATTTGCCACTAGCTTTAATCATAACTGAAACGGTAAGTAAGCAATCCATTAGTTCAGGACTGAATGATTTGTTTATAGCAATCTAAAACTACTGCTACATTCTATGGGACAAGTAGCAAGAGACACATCAATTTTGCTGGTTCCTGAGGAAAGCAGAAACCAATTTATCAATTAGTCTTTAAGTTCAAGTTTCTTTCTCTGTTAGTTCTTTAAAAACAAACCCAAAAATGTACTCTGAGAATACAGCTAATTTCCAAAACACAGTAACATAAAGTCCTTTTTTCATACATTTCCTCTGACATTTTACTCCAGTTATTCTTCCCACACTGTTCGCCCAGGAATCACTGTTTACAACACCATTCTGACAGAGAAAACCCACACTTCTGTCATTCCTAAAACAGCTCTGTTCTGATGTGGCATAAGGCATTACATCCAGATTGATGGGCAGATGCTGGTCAAGTGAGCAGTCGGGTTTTGCTCTTCCATTCATTATGGAGACCTGGTCAGAGCATACAACATGTCCTTCCAGTCCAAACATCAATATTTCCTACCCATGGCATACACTTTGTGGTTGTTGGATACATAGATTTTCTCACGATATAAAGAGAATAGAAGGAACTGCAATGCAACGAAGGAAGGCTGTCCTGCATTTTCCTTGATTACATCTAGTTTGCGCACTGTTTTTTTATTGAGTAGTGAAACTGGTTTTTTAAAAATCACATAAACTAAAAATAGTGTACCTTCTGCTATTGAAGCACTTAGCTGAACTACTCTAACAGAGAAGCGTACCCTTACTCAAGGACACCATGCACTGATAGAAAAACCATGACATCCAGATCTCAGTAAAAGCAGGGTAATATCAGAGTAATTTCATATGGTACACATGGCCAGATCTGTGATTAGACTTATGTAAACAAGATCAGGCTCTGATGTACTGACATTCATGGCAACTTCTCATTTTCTGCTCCTTGTGACTTATTGAAGCCTAGGACGTGCTTTACAACTTCAGTTACAAAATCAATTGTTCTTCCTGATGCATGTCACACATTTGTCCTCATAAAGCATTAATAAGGGTCACGAGAAGATAAATGCCTCCCAGGCAACCAGTGAAACCTAGGAGGAACTGAAAGCTCCTAAAACACTGAGATACACTTCAATGGGATAGCTTAAACTTTGGTGTGTCTCTTATTTCAAGAAATTGCTGTAGCCATTAGTTTTACCCTGAAGCTCACCACCAGTGATTAAAAATGTTTTAGTGATATCATACAGACTGCAATATTCTCTAGACCACCTGTAGTTAAAAACACACAATTAATGTTCACATTATCAGTGATACGAACATGCCTGATTTCTATTAAATCCACTGGTTTTGGGGGTCTGTGTCTATACATCTAGCAAAGACAATAGAAATATGTTATAAATACTCCTATTTCAGATGACCTTTATGCTTTTTAACATCCTAGTTCACATTCAGAAACACTTCATGTCTACGATAATACAATAAACTGCATGACTACTTTCTTGTCAGGTACTCAAGACTTTCTCAGTTCTGCACTTCTCACCATTTTTTCCTCTTGAAACCTTCACTTTGGAAAACACCTTAAACCTGCATGTAAAATCTGCTGCAAATATAGCCACTCTCTGTGAAGGATTAAAAAAAGAAACAAAACCAGAAACAAATAAACCCCCCGAAAGGTCTTGCATATGCTACAGCAGACTAGCAGCGTGTCAAAATATCAGCTGAAACAGCAGGTTCCAAGTCATTAAATCTCAGTTTATGTTATACTCCAGAGATTCCTGAAGTAGCAGAATGGTGTGCGTTACTGTGTAGGCACAATAAGAAAGACAGATGTTGCATTGACCTCTTGTCATTGGAATCTAGTCCACTATACTAACAGTTGCACTAAAGATGTGTCTAAAGTTGTACTGTGGACTCCACAATAATAGAAATGGAAGGTGAATTCATGAAGATAACACCACCTGATTCACACTGCAAAAAGACTGTAAATTGCACTGAGGTCACACATTTCTTCGTGGGAAAATATTCTTGGGGGACAATTAATATTGACCAAAATCACTCTCTAGCATAACCAAATTATTCCTGAACAATTCTAAAGAAGAAGAAAAAAGATACTGATATTCTAACCAAAAAATCTTAAATTATCTGGGAAAGTTTAAGTGAGGGACCTGCAATATTGAGAGAATTCAAGCAACGTCAGAAAAACATGCAGCTCTGCTGCAATTACCGTAAGCATAATTAATGTAGTTGGAAACTTCTAGTGTCTGCAGGAACTAGCAAAGCCAAAACAGGAAAGGAGCTTAATTTTTTTTATGTTTGGTATTATGTTATGCTTTTCGAGTTGGCTGGGCATGCATTTAATGCTGACATAAACTAATTAAAATAAAACTTTAAAAAGAGGAGGGATGGTCACTTCCAAATGAAATGGGAAGAAGAAAATGATGGGCAAACAGGCCACATTAACAAACACTGTAGGAATTTACATAGCTACGGTCTTGTTCTACAAGGGGCTCCATGCTGAGAATTTCAAATGTTGAAAGCTGATGCACAGCTCAGCAAATACCAAAGACTGCTCAGCGTTCACCTCTGCAGCAAAGCTACTCAATGGCATGTAATAAAAAGACATGGCTGCAAATCCCCCAGAACATAGTAGTAAAGTTGGTTTGGACATCTCTTCAACTCATTTTCCTCCTGCCCTTCAAAACTTCTCATGTAGAAACGTTGCAGAAGCAGTTAAACATCTGTCTACTCAGTCCTTCCATCTTTATCGTTGCTTACAAATTTTTGAAAGCTGATAATGAGTTGGTCCAAATCAGAATTAACTGTATTTTTCCTAAACTTAAGGGGAACAAAAAAAATATTATTTTCAAGAATCCTCTATCTTTCCAGCTGTCTCTTCTTTTTGTGGAATATAATATTTGTTTCAATTTTGCACCGAGGACCACAGCTGTAGCATTATATTTAAGCAACCTGTAGAAACTGTTGGTTTTGGCAATATTGACCAGAACATCCAAGGACAAGTAAGCATTTGGTTTTATCACCTAAGGTAATTATTACTTTGGAAAGAGTCTAAAGATTAAGCATTACTTTCTGTGAGCCTTACTATCTTGACTTCATATGTACACAGCACTATCACTTCACCTAGTCTAGCACAAGATACATAAATGTTGGAAAGGTTTGCCTGGCGGTTAAAAAAAAAAAAATCAAAGGTCCTAAATTACTGAGGTAATTGAACCTGTGTGTAATTTTAGTGTACGGAAGCCAGTAAGGTCAGTTATATGCTTTACCATACAGAAGATTTCATTTCTGTAAGAAATATGAGGAAACTTCATTGGCTCGTACAAGTTCTCTGATAAGATTCAAACCAAGATAAACTTACACACAGAGGAGTATTTGCTTAGGGGCATTCTGTCCTTCTAATACTGTCACTGATGTTTCAGCCATCTATCCAAACTGGGTATTTTTAAGACACCTATCGTCAGGGTATACCATCTGGTATATACCATCTGGGGTACCTGGTCTGCAATGGTTTATGATCATTACCATAATTAAACACATTTTATCTACCTCACAGGGATGTCATCAGTAGTGGATTGTAGTGGTAATGAAGATCGCTTGCACATACAATGTACACAAACTCCCTCAGGGGACTTACAAGGCATTTGGAAAACTTCTAAAATATAGGTGATGTGGTAGAAAGCAGTATTAGGGTCTTCACAGCACCTTTTTCTTCCAATTGCCCTGATCTTAGCTTATCTTTTTTCTACCATTTGTCCTGCATATCACAATTTTTCTATAGCAATAATTTACAAATCCCACTAGGAGTTTGTATATATTGCATATTCAAGCACACTGCAGCTCTTCTGTAATGAATACAGAATACTGTGCAGAATACAGTATTCACTGCAAAAAAATGCAACCCATTGGCACAATTTCAGCCAATGCTGAAAAAGATATACATGTTAGAGCCCTCAAACATAGAGTAACTGGAAAGTATTAACTATTTAAAAATGGGCTACTTACAGATTAAATGGAAAGGGAAGTTACACTTTAAAAAAAAAAAAAAGGATAAAACAACATCTTCTGAATTGTTTATAGAGTCCTTGAAAGATTTCTTACAAACCAAATTGGAAGTGACAAAAGCATATAACTTTAATTAGGATAGGATTAAATAAATTTACTTGAACAGATTATGTATTACCTGTTTTAGAATATTTAGGACAACCAAGGTCCTTTGTGTAGTGACAAACCTGAAGGAAAAACCCCTACTACACTGAAAGCAATCCACTTGAGAGGAAAATATATCTATACATATACAGGGGTGCTAATGAAAAGATTACAAGCCGCTAGAAATTGATCATAGCATAAAAACAAGGTAGAACTAAGAAAACATGCACATCTCAGTTCTGTCTCCCAGCAGTTATCAGTGAAGTAGAGATCTGGATGCTTACACAGATTACTGCAAAGCAGAAACTCTCCAGTACAGCAAGAAACGCGTGTGCTGCATGCTTGTTGTTTGAAATTAAGAGGTGCTGAAGGAAGGAATTGCATACTGAAATATTGTATACTGTTAAGATTATAAGAACTAAGTGGTTCGAAGTAAGGTACCAACCAAGTCATCACTGTTAGGAGGGTTGGGATAGTAGTATAAAAAGAACGTTAAATAACCAAGAAGGGCAATCAAAATATTATATGTTATACCACCAGATAAGAAGGGCAAGAGATAAAGGGTACATCTCTACTACTAAATACAATTGGTTCTGGACTTTTCTTTGGTTTATCCTTAGCATTAAATTATCTTACAATTCAAGGTAGAATAGCCATATGAAACCAGCACAAAAATATCTACGCTAGCAGAAAAGAAAAGAAACTAATACAAGTCTGTCTATCTGGACTTAGGATCAGCTGTATGCAATACTTTACTTAAAAAACTGGCAATTAAAAACCAGTCATCTTCATGATTATTTCTGATCATCAATGACATGGTCCAAAATTAATACTGATTTTTATGATCTTCAAACACAAACATAAGCTGAGCATTTCTTTCCAAACTACTGTTGTTATTTCTTACTGCAAAAGTGGAAAAAATGCTGATTAAAAGAATTTGTTTTTCAAGTCCTTTGCTTTTCTTTGAATTATTTTTATTTTGTCTTAGCATGTCTTGTTTTCTGATTGAAGCACAATATACAATGACCCATCAAACCATGTTCAGAGGAGGGGTCTGGTCTTAGGTAGGATGAAAGCAATAAAAAAGCTGCACTGAATAGACGGGAAAAAAGAATCCACAGCAATGATAATGATGTGAAAATCCATAAATCATTGTTCAAGATCCCTCTGCTAGCACTGTACAAATACCACTGGTATCTCATTTAATAATACTGGAAGGTTTAAGCATTTCTGCCTTTTGCATTTTTGTTCTCTTCAGTATTTTCTTCCATGTCTTGAGTTTGCAGTATGTATATTTGTAGTTAGAAGTACAGCATACCTGCTGAAAACATAGCAGTCTAATCAATTACCTTGCCTAAAAATAACCTTGCTCTTAAAACATGATCATTCAAACAAACCCTAAGGAAACACTTAACATCCATCCAGAAGTGACGGAAGACATTCTTACTAGAACATAAAATGCAAAAGCTGCAAACAGTCCTGGCTGAAGTTCAATCTGTGTTTGTGAACAAACAAATATTTGATTGAATTTTCTCAAAGCTGGATGTGAGTTTTTGCTCTGGCTAGATATTTGTAAACATTTTCTGTCTGGCTCTTTACTATTGCCATTTCAATTTCAGAGCTGGAAAAGGCATGTGATTTCCAATGTAACAACTGTCTGAAAAAAAAAAAACCACCCATGCTAACTTGTGCCAAAAAACCCCAAACCAAACCAACAACAAAAAACTCACAAAAAACACCCCAATTTCAGTCTCACCTATGGGTTCACAGTAAGTTTAATCATGGGAAAACAGGTTCACTAAATCTCTTAAACTGCAGGGACTGCTATGAATGCTATGGCCAGCTGCCTAAAATATTCACAAATCTTAACTGCAACAAAATATGGACATTTGAACACACAAGAGCAGGTACATAGTCTGACTATTTTCACAGATTTCATCTGTATATATTTTTCAATTGGTCAAACTTCTTTAAACCAAAATTTATGTTCACTTAATGCTCTGACCATTCAGAAACAGCAAATGAAAACTAATGATACGGAATTCAGAAAGCCACGTGCATGTGGTAAAATTGTTTTATGAAGTAAACTGGTGAAAATAAGAGTACAGCACTTAATATTTAATAACCATTAGTTGTAGTGAGAAAAATGCACCATTTTTCATAGTATGAAGACATTTAAAGTATTACTTGATACTTATATATTAAATTTGTACATTATACCATACACTGTGTACACAAACACATATACAGAGCCACTATCATGAGAAAATATGCAACTGTCCCCAGTAATCAGGGAAACCAAAGTACTGTTAGTTTTCCAGAATACAGTCATCTTTATTATCATACAAACACTGTTAATTTCTTTTGTTGTATGCATCATACCACCAGTGTAACAGAAAAATTAGAAAAAAGATAAATTCTAGATTGTTGCTGAGGCCACTCTCTGTTCATAAGCTTTTCTGCTGCCCCCCTCACCTAATTCTTCTTTCCAGGGATCACTTTTAGGCAGAAGACTGCCAGTGTCTGACTCAGCTAAACCTCCCAACCCAAACTTCTCCAACAGTCTCCTCTGGAAGCCCTAGAGCTCTTTCTAAGCCCTGCAATGTTTGATAATCTGCCTCCTGCAGCTAGCAGAAGGGCCAAACTGACCAAAATGCTCATATTTTGCCTAGATGAAAATCTGTACTGCTACTTAATGACTGCACACAGATTGACTGATGAACATGGGGCCACAGACTAAGGCTGTTTTAAATTACTATGATGCAAGTAACCTCAAGAAATTTTGAATTTTTTTAATGTATGGCTCAGCTTTTGAACATGCATTTTTAGTTTTTACTTTGATCTAAGCATACTACTTGCATTTAAGAACAATCAACCCATTTTAATTGGTCCTCTTAATTTCTCAGTTTGTTCACTGTGATCTGAATAAACGTAAAGTATCTAATCAGATGATGTGAAGAGTTAGCGCAATTTCCATAATATTCACTTGGTGTTTAAAATGCTTCAATATCCTGGGATGAACTCTTAAGCATTCCTGACTTTTCTTTCTGATCTTGTCCTTTTCTATTTCTCCGAAATAGAGGTTTTCCTTGTTTTCACTGGAGTTGAAATTGGGGCGACTCTGGCTCCCCAAATCAAAAACCTTTCATCTCACTTACAGCACTCTAACATGTCAAGGCCCTGATGCACACATAAGCTTCATCAACTGATGTTAGCAAAGTTATCAGAATAGTATTCTTTAGCTGGCTATTGATGCCAAGCCAACAAAAATAGCATGGATTATTTTTATCTCACTCTTTGCCTTCAATGTTTGATGTACTGATTCAACAATATAAGCAATAAAGCCTGGCAGGTGTAGGGGCAGAAGGGGAATACAGGAGATTCAGAGAAAGTGAAAAGACAGACAGACAAATGAGCAGCCTGTGATAAATAGCACTATTATCTGGTGATTTCTTATTTATATTGCACACATACAGGCCCTCAAACCAATCGGTGGGACTAAATAACCTTTTGGTCTCCACATAGTTACAGTTGCAGCCAACCCTGCAGGACCCCCCTATGCTAGCTCCATAAACACGCAGTTAGTTCCCCCATCAAAGAGTTTGCATGTGAAGTAGAGTTCTGTTAACAGCTGTATCACACTGATTATGGGCAAAGACACCCACCATTTTGATGCATTTACCCCAAGCTTTCAAACACAGCTAAATTCTACCCCAAAAGAAAATTGCAGGATATTTCCCCAGTAACTTCAGTACCAACAGTATTAACCCAATATTGAGCAGCTTACAAAGCCAGACCTTTCTATTCCTGTCCCCTGACATTTGTCCTGAGTATTAGCTGCCGTTCCTTAAGACACATAAGTAAATACTGAACACTAGGGGTGAGAAGAAACTCTTCCCTCCCCTCCACTTGGAATACTCTTGACCAGTATGGGTCTTCCTGTGCTTAAAATAAGAGTGCCGATACAAATCTTCACAAACTTACCCATATCCAAAACAACAGTCTGTACTCTTCCAGAGCATTACCAAAGCACACACATGTACAAAATTCATCATGGAAGTGATATTTTGAGAAAAAGCAGAAATATAGGGAAAATTATTTCATAATGAGAAGAGTTTGATGGTGTATTTATTTTTATAAATGAGAGCAAAGGCATCCAGATAAGCCTCTGACACCTCTGACAAAACCCTTGTTGTTCATGCTATGCAGCTATAAAAAAAAAAAAAAAAAAAAAAAAAAAAAGGTTTTTTTGGTGTGATGCTCTTCAGCATTTGTATCAGCCACAGAGACAGTCAGCTTGCTAGATTATGTAATAATTGATTTGCTTTGTTATTGCAGATGGAGAAGACACATCGATCCTAACGTGTTTCTTCAAACCATTGTCATGATACAGAATAGAAATATCTATGCTATTCCAAAATGTATCAGGAACTGTTTGTTACATATGACAGACTCACAGTGCTGTTACAACATTGTAAGAGTGAGTTTCCCCACCAAATTAGAGTGCCTTTTAATGTTAAAATGACTACTAACCATTTATAAAGAGATGTACACTTATTTCCATTTTTAAAAAGTCGTAGCTCTATAGCAATTTGTCCCTTTGAGTTTAATAGAGATTAATATTAATTTTGCCTTTAATTCCATGTAAAAAAAACCCAACTTGTACATAGTGACATGATTTTAGTGGAATTAATTATCTGCAAAGAAGCACATTAGAGTTGTTTATTTTTCTAAATTTCATTTTTACAAAAATAAGTATTGTTAGTTGTTCAGAATGACTTGCAAAACAGAAAGCTCACTATATTAATAGTGAGGATGAAGTTATCTATGTACCTGTTGTGGTTTGGGCTGGGCTGGCCACTAAAACAAACGACAGATGCTCTCTTTAACCTCTCTCCCCTTTGGAGAAGGGAGAGCATCTCCCTTCAGAGGAGAGGAGAGAAAATGAGAGAGAGAAATTTATGAGTTGAAAAGAAACTAAACTACCTTAATCAAATATTAATAATAAAATAATAAAAAGAAAATATATTAATACTAATAACAAAATAATGAAGTATCTAAAATACTTACAAAAGTGCATCAAGCTCCCAGGATGATGATCACATCACAGCAAGCACTAAGAAAGTCCCAGACTGGACTCAGCAGCAGACGGGAAGTGGATTCCAGATCTGGATTCAGGAATGCACGGATCGGGATCAAAGGCAGATGAACAGACAGAGTCCTCCTTGGACATCAGCCATGTGATTTGACACGAATAATTACTATTAATGTACTGAAAACTGGAATTAGGAATCATCATACAGTTATAGTATCTCTCTCCATCTTTACTTCCATTTGTTAGAAGAAAATGAACATAAGGTAAACAAGAGTGATTTATTTCAAGAACAGGAAACTGTTTCTTGACACGTAGGAGGATGTATTGCTTTGCTTTATCTTGTTACAGAAGATCAGTGCAAAGAGAGATTTCTGAAGAGGGAACAACCTACATTGTCATAGACTTCTGCTGAAACCATGGAAATGCCTTTGGTTTGTGGCTTGCTTGCAATTGTGAATAAATTAGAATCATTAAGGCTCATATTTTGAAAAGGAAGTAAGACATGCTTATATGATGTTTTCTTGCAAATACTCTGAACAAAAAAAGTGTGCAGAGGTGAATATATAGAAAAGTAAGAGGGATGGATTTTGCACTCCATTGTTTGAAAGAATGCTTATAAGGTCTTTCTATAGAACAAAACAGTGTTGACATAGTAGCAAATGAAGGAAACCATTTAAATGTTGTGGCTTGCAGCAAAATGGCTAAAGAAATGGAATCCCTTCAAAAGCCTGTTTCTGTTCCGTTTCTTTCAAAAAGAAAACAGAAACCATCCTGCTCCCCACTTGAAAGGGAAATTCCAGCAGCTCTGCTGCTCAGTCAGTGTTCTAATTAGATTTTGGCACAGTCATTCACAGTCAGAACGTGCAGTATAAACCTCTTTACAGAGGTCAGGATGAAATCGTCATACTTTAGAATATGAAAGACTTTAACAATGCCAGTATTCAGAGGTTTTGATCAGAATCAAAATATAAGTTAACATCACTGCAAGATGGGCTGGTTATCTCAATTTTTCTTGCATCATAGTCACTCCGAAAACCACTATTTAAAAACTCTCTAGTGACAGCTTGTTCCTCTACTGAGTAAAAACAATAGTGTAGCATCCACTTGGT
The DNA here is from genome assembly GCF_000708025.1 of Charadrius vociferus. Lineage (NCBI taxonomy): Eukaryota > Metazoa > Chordata > Aves > Charadriiformes > Charadriidae > Charadrius > Charadrius vociferus. Next base: position 18,255,572 of record NW_009648332.1, on the reverse strand, counting down.
TTATTTTCACTAAAAATATAAAGAATATACTTCTATTAAATAATTCCACTTCTGTAAACAGACCGGAAAAAACCCAACTTCTAAAGTTAACTTTCTATTTTAGATGAAAAAGTATTCCAGTTCTATGTATGCTGTACACTTAAAGACAGACATGATGTATGAATCAATAAAATATAGTAATTGTCCATCAAAAGTATGAAGATAAACCTAAAAGCTGCACAGTGAAGCACTGAAAGACCTATCTTTTGTTCTTGAATGTCACAGAGAAAAATAAGTACTCCAATAGTAGAACAAATGGTGGAGGTTATGCAAGAGACTGACAATACCAAAATTGAACTGTCTAGTTTATACTACTAGGAGGAGATATGAAGATTCATTTAGCATCAGCCTATTGCATCTTAGTAGGTGGTGGATCAACAAAGATTAATATAGGTAAGAAAAAAGAATGCTGGCTTCAAAACATGCCCACACTGATTTGTTATAGATATAACCTACCACTGCGGTAACGCTTCAAACAGGTAAATTTCAAATGGATCACGGAAGGGTTTAGTAAGAAAAAGCTTGTCCTGGAGCCTGTGTGTTTCTTAAGAGTTGTTTAAGAAAAAAAAAGAAAACCCACAAAAAAACACAACACCAAACCTTGTCAGATAAAGTAATCTGTTTATTATTAAGAAACCACTTACCACTTCCCTGTTGAAGTGTACTAGGCTAGAGATGAGGGGCATAAGCCATGGATTAGCACCTTTACTGTTAGTAATACAGAATAAAAAGATGACATGTCCTCAAAGCTTACGAATGGGAGGGAAGAAGGAGCTGAGTTTACGCTAAATTCAGCTGTTACTGAAATGCCCAACATTCCCAAAACCCAAACAATTAATATAAAGTCCCACTCAACCAACTTTCTGGTCCTGAACATACCTAGCCTACAGATAAGACTATAACCATAACTTCCAATTCAGTGCATTTTCCCTTATTAGCAGTAAAGAGAATTACATGCTCTAAAGTACATCCAGCACTCAATGCTACAAAACAGAGCTGATGGACCCTCTCAGCTTTCCTGAGGTCTGCCAGGCCACTTGTTATCAAAACCGTGTCAATGTCGGAGGAGGGCTGTGCTCTCTTGCTCTTTAACATGTGCAGTCCTCATTTTTCCTAGTTGTTTTTCTCCCTCTGGCTTTAATCTCTGATGATAAAAATACGACAGAGCTCTGCAACATTAATTGCATTTCAGTGTGGCTTTTAAGCCATTCAGAGATGAGTAAATTTTTAGCTGTTGAGGTAGCAGCCACATTACCTGCTGAAAGGCACGGCCCTTTAGCAATTTGGAAAGGTAGGACAACAGGTACCTTAGTGGGAAAACGATGTCTGAGATAGATCCCTCAGATTCTTCAGAGCCACATACTACACAACCTCCATTTTTTCCGTTTTCATAACAGAACTAACAATTTGAGGATTTTGACTAAATACTTTCAGTGTCCTAGTATCTGTATAACATTTAGCTAAAGCATACCTTCAGGGCAATGAAAGCAACAACAGAAGGGAGGGGAAAGTAACAAGTAGAAAACAGCTGTTCTGTACTGCCTAAATTCTCCAAGAAAAGTGGTCTTGAACTTCTGTTTACATTGTATGCTGAGGAGTCAAGCTATTCCTTCCCCTCCCTCTAAAAAAGAGGAATCTCATCTTATACTCCTGGAGATGACTGGATTTTTAGCGTAAAATTACAGTGTTAGCAATACATGGAAATTCTGGTAAAGGACAGTCTATATAGGCAGTTCCTTCCAGTGACCAAACCCTAGATCTTTATTCTTACTGGAATTACCAAAAAATACCAGTCCAATATACATGCCCTTTCTCTTCTGAACTACACTTATTAAATGACTACACTGTGAATTCTGCCATATTCCTGAGAAATTAATGTTTTGCTTAGAGGATAACTGATGCATAGAACCTGAATGTTGAAAGAGACAACCAAGTAACAAGGGAAGTAGCTGGGGTTTTTCCCCTCAAGAAGCAATCCTCTACTCTCATACATACAGGAAGAGTTGTTCAGGTTTCCTTTACACTGTATAAGCAGACAAGAACATATGGCTCAGTCTAATCTCCTGGTGAATGTTATTTCTCAGTTTGAAAATAATTCCCAAGGAAAAGTAAATAAAGTTCTACTGAATGATTTAATTTTAAACGATTGGGGGTTGTGGGTCTTTGTGTGAGATACTGTGAAAATAAGACAGCTGTCTAGAATCATGCAATTAAACATCTCTTTGATATGAAAGGATCCTCCACTATTATACAGTTAAAAGGAATGGAAATATAGCAGCTTTGCTTCTGTAGACTATATTGATGAGTTGCTTTCAAGACCACCAGGTTGACAATAAATACCTAATTAGATGGGTAGTCTGACAGTTTCATTTGTACTCACTTACAAACTCTGAGTGACATGAAGAAAATCAGTTTGGTTGTGGAATAAACGACCTGAAATTTATTACTGAATCCGATACAAGAGGAACATCACGTTGAAAAATGTGCTGCCCCTTAACTTTAATTTCCATGTTACTCGACTAGGTATTGAAACTTCAGAAAGAGGTTGTGCAAGGATAAAAATACATCATCAAAAGTCTAACAACAAACACAGGGTATATAAGCAATTCTAATACCAAACCTTAAGCAAACATTCCAATTTACTATAATATGAGGTGCAGTTAAGTGGGTTGTGAAACTGAAGAATAATGTAAGTAATTACGACATTTCTAGTAATTTACCATTCATGAAAAAGAGACCAGCTATAAGAGGCTTTTCTGGGGAAAAATATTTTGCCGGATTTTCTTTACTATACAATGTTCTAATTCATGTCTGTCCTATATAGGTTTGAGCTGATTTGCACAAGGCACGATCAAAATCCTTAAGGAATTAAAAAGTATAATACCGAGTAAAGGTGTTACTAGGTTCATTTTTACATCTGACACTACAATTACAACTATATCAATGCAAATCTTAGTTAAAAATTTGTCAGTGAAAGGCATCCTGCAGAAAACTATTTCTAGGATTGGAAGGGTTATGAAATCTCTAATCAACAGCTCCTGATGAAGTATGCCAAATGGAGCAAAAAAGCAATTATGTACAAACATACAGCTAAAATAGCTAATATTCTTGCTGTGGAATTAGTGTAAAGCCAATGCAAACAGTCCAAGTAGTTCATATTACTGCAAGATTGTAGTCTTGCTAATAATTTGATAGCCCATTTTAATTATTACAGCTCAGCATAGCATTTCTCTCAGTTCAAGGTCTCTTTAGCCTTCAACCACCTAACCTCATACCTCATTCCACTGAGCTATGAAGTAATGAAGGGCAGGAGAGGGTTGGTTTGTGTTGATGATGCTGATCTTTTTAAAAGTTAGGTTACTTACAGGTGGATGATCCACTTCAACTTATTATGCATTGACAGATTGGAAACATCAGTTAAAATAATTTGAGCCTTTTTTGTAAATCAAAAATCAGCTCTGATAGTAACAGAAGCTCTGCTAAGATCAGCTGCTGGTGGACCCCTCTTATGTTAGGGCAATATGTTTGAGCACTGTGTTATGAAACAGGATTCTGATACAAAATGATAACTAACATTCTCATCTGAAATTTAACTCCCTTGGTTTGTTTTTTCCCCTGAGTTTAAATGGAAAAAAAAAAAAAAAAGAGATGGTATTTTTCTAAGAACAAAAAGGTTTGAAACAGTTCAATCAATGGGCATTGCCATTTCAGAAATCAATAACAATCACATGCAGAAGTTATAAAATGCATCATCTTTAACAATTGACCTTCTCTCATCTCATCATAGCATAAAAGAAGGAACTTTTACCAAAAGTGTAAAGTTGCTTTGTTCGGCTTTAAATAACTGCAATAAAGGAGTACCAAAAACATGGAAGAGCATCAAGCATTGACCTTCCTATAGGACTTCCTGTCTTAAACAAACTTAAGAGACCAGACAACATGCACAATGCACTAAGAAGATGCATCTTTCCAGAAATGGCATTTTGAGTAAAATCCTTCTGTCAAGAAAATATATCCAGAATATGATATCAGAATATTTTCCCTTCACATTAGGGCAATAATAGTACTTTTCATTTCAGACTGTCACAAAATAATATGTAAAGAATATAAAAAATATATCTTTTCCTATTAGTATTTATTCTGACTAAAGTAGCCTCATACAAACAGGGTGCATAATCAGAATTTCAAAATAGATAGAATGACAATGCAGATTATGCAAGGAAAAATCTTTTTAGGCATGGTTTGGACCAAATACTAAGCTTCAAAGTCAATAGAAGTATAGCTTTGTCATTAATTTTGACAGATGTTTGACCCCTACTGTAAATATATAAAATTGGTGGGGAACGAAACCATATTTAAAATCTGTGTTTTAGAACTTTTACATCATGTGTATTCATACAGTATCTAAAACAGCCCAGCTGCAGTTACTAGGTGGTGCTCCATTAAAAAAAAAATAGTAGGGATAGTTATTCTTTAAAAATTATATTAAGGAACAACACAGTTTCAAGGAATACAGCTGGACGTTCCTGGGAGCCTATTAATGATGACCAGGCTTCCTTTGTCATCCCAACCCACACGAATCCATTAAGACGGTTGTTAATCATATGATGCTTGCATCCCTGTAACTTATACGAATGTGTATGCTGTGCTACACTTTGGATAATGTATTAGCTTCAAAATTACCAAAACATCTACACAAACACGTACATAAAAATCCTACAAAGTTGCTATAAAATTTAAAAACAAGAACAGCAATGAGTCATGCATCTCCACCTGGAGCATCATTCAGCAGACAAAAGTTGTCGCTGCTTGAGAACCTTAACCCTTGCTTGCATTAGAAATCATTCTCCTAAGATGCTGAAAACTAAGTCAGGTTACAGGTCATACTGGATACACAGGTAAATAAGCTTGATTTTCTATTAAAAAAAAAAAAAAAAGAGAGAGAAAGGCATAACATGACTAGGACTCAAAAAACCCCTTTAAAGAATTAAAAAGCTGTATGGCAACAGTGCACTTTCAATAGTGCGGCAGGGCTGGTCTCCTTGAACACAAGACAGGCCTGGTTGTTAAATAAAGGGAAACAAAGCAGAAAACATTTAAGTAATGCTTTAGTGTACATTTTTTACAAGATTAATTTCAAATACAATATATTATGTATTTGCAAAAACACCATTAGCCTGACGATTCTATACTGATACTAACTGCCATATTTTATCATTATTTCACATAGGCATAAAAGAACAGTAAGGGACTCGAGGAAGAGAACAACAAAAAGCTCAAGAATATAAAAAATTGTATCTCTCCATAAAGTATGTTTACCTAGTACAGTGACTCTTGTTCCCCTACTGGGTATTTAAACAATGGTGTTTGAAGAGCTGTAAGCCATGAATCATAAGTCAGAAAACAATTATCTCTGACCCAGACATCTGCTTTCTTGTGAAGGGTTACGGAGCAATGGAGAAATCCTACTGTCCTTTGGGCGAATCAATAGTTAGAATACACCAGAAAAACAGCATGCAATATATTTCTTTTAAGACAAGATACCTCTGCCTTTTTTCTACTATGTCCTTTTTAGAGATACACATGATGACATTCTTGTTTTGATTTTTTTTTTCTACTCTTTATATGAAAGCAAACAGATCAGTTAAATGATACTTTCTGAGACAGAACCATCAAGAGAATAAAAAAAAAAAAAAAAAGAAAATCACCCTACTTAAATGTCTTTACTTCACTGGGAATTGTCTGTAGTGGAAAAACAGTCTAAAAGGTCACTATACACAATCTTCAATTCTTTCTCAGTCCCAAACGGTCTCCCAGCCACATGCTTTATATCTCCTAAAATATCTGCCTTTAGGAAACAGAACAATTTTACTGAAAAAGGAAACAATGATGAAAATAGTTGCTTAAAGAAAGTAAAAATAATTTTAAAATACAGTAAGATAGTGTCCATGGTACTTTTGTCAGTGATAGCACTGAAATGATACCTGTGTGTTTTGATTTTTGTATGAAGTTGCTCTCTTTTTTATGTTTACTTCCCACGAATATTCTTGGTCTTTTAATGAATATTCATGATGTGTGGGAACTGCACTTGTAATGAAGCCAATAGGTATTTGCCATTTACTTTGAGAAGGCAATATCAGTAAGAACTGCACATACATTCAGCCTAGCATTTTGTTTTTAACAATGGGCAGATGAGGAAGGTAGGTACCCTTAAGTAAGAGTAGAAGGCAGGGATACACTGATGACTGAGTTCTTGTATGACCTTTCTATATTTTGGTAGCCACTCAGCCTGTGGAGAAGAACAGCAGTCCAATAAATTTTAAATTAACATGAGAAATTACTTGCAAGAGTTTTTCAGAATTACTTTACCTCAGGATTCCCCTTCTACCCCCTAAGTGGTGGACAAATGTATTGGGAAAAAAAGCCGCTATGGCAAAGAGTTTACAATATTTTTGTTATTATAAATCTGGTGCTAGCAGTTTTGCATCCCTACAGAGAAATGTTCCATTTGAACTAAGGAGACAATCAACTACATGCAACTTCAACAAATTGCTCACAAACAAGCAATGAGAGCTAGAGTAATATTTGTACATATTGCAAATTTTCAAATAGCTGAGAGGTCCCGATTTTCACAGATATATAGTCTTAACTGGCTAGTAGATGACTCCTTACACCATGGATAGATTTTCATCTCTCAGGTTTCAGTGCTATGGGAAGACATGAAGTACTCAGGAGAACGTAAATAACTGAAATTGCCCATGTATACTTTATTTATTATAATATATATCTATTTTAATGTAAAATGGGGAGAAAGAGAGAAAAACCTAACACAAGCAAAGGCTTTGTCTCTGTCTTATTTTATCCTATCTTGTGTAACTTTACCAAATTCCTCTAACGCCTTTTTTTTTTTCTTTTAAAGAAACCTTCTTTAAGTTTGCTGCACTGTACATGCAGCAACAAAAGTCAAGGACCTAAACAATATATGGGTAAGAACTACCAGTATCTAGATATAAATCAAGTATGTATTCCAGCCCTTTTCTAAATGGCTCATTTTATTCTGTCCTAAACAAATTTAAAAGTTGATTTCTTTTCTTCTCAGTCCTGGACAGGCTTTGGCTGTTTGATCACCATAATTTAGGAGAGATTGAAAGAGACATCCTAATGAGGAATTCTGCAATGGCTGCTAGCCAAGAAATCAATCAAGTGATCTCTCTCAAAGTCTATCACTAACCTCATTAAACCAGTGAGAAATGAAGCTGTGACTTTCTCAACCTCATTCCCTACAGGCTTCTGATGCACTGAAGGGCTAACAGTGAGGAACACTAACACTGCATCCCTCAGGCATGTACTGACAGGTCACTGGCTAGGGTCAGAGATATTATGGATCTAATAAGGTCACAGAGATGAAAATGGGTACAGGGGTAATACCCCTTTAAAGACTTACATTATCTGCATGTAGTGTGCTATGTAAAAAAAATCAAGTGAACTTAAGAAAATGTCAGCTTCACCTTTCAGGCTCCCAGCCTTCATCTCACTGCCAGTTTACTACCATGGTGATTCATCCTAATGAGTAGTAAACAGCTGTTAGTAGGTGCCCTGAATCAGCATAGCAAGAGGCAAACAGACTGACAGAAGCCTTTGTTTGAAGCACAGGCATGCTAGAAGATAAGAAATCCCAAAGGAACTGAAAAGAAAGCATACTATGTATCTGGTGCATTATAATCGTGTTCTTTTCACCTGGCTGCTGCAAGCAGGCATATATGAAGCTTGCTACTACCTCTTTCATATTCAGCATACCACTGTCTGATCACCTCCTATTCTTTCCCACCTAATCAGACAGGTATGACTTCTCTTTAAAATGTCATACATGGCACCACACTTCCAAGAGGAGTAACAGAATTTATTTTCTATTAACAGCATTAAAAATACAAACTACAGAAGAAATTGTCAAACAGCTGGTATATACAAACAAAATCTCAAAGACCATCTTTCCTGAACTGTATAGCATCAAATGCCTGTTATAATTATAGCAGCTCTACAAACTAAAAGATTTTTCAACACATATGTTGCAAAATATTTGTTCGTCCACCAACTCTTAATCTTCTGGAAAAGTTCCCTAACCTCCAGAGCCTTAGTAATTTTTCTTATAGATGAAGACATAATAAATTAAGAGTTAGTGATTTGATTAAAGACTTTCTAAGATGAAAAAGGTTCTTTTTTGTGATTATAACATTCATTCAATATGACATCCATTCACACGCTGAGGTCCAGCACAAGGCCTACGCTCTGTTTAAGACATATTTAATCCCACAGGGCTTTCCTTGCATAAATCAGCTTGTTCTCCACATCTTGCAGCACTAAATCATGAGTGAACAATGTTATCAAGAGTTACAATTAGACATCAATTCACTTAATGGGCATCTAAACATCAGTAAGAGAAATATTACCATATTACCAACCTATGACATATATGACATATCATGAATCATATTGAACATTCAAAGGTTTCAAGTATATACTCCCTGAGCCACAAATTCTTGACAGGCTTCCAAGTATTTTTATTATAGATAGTCAAGATAATAAGAATCTGCACGCTTAACTGTGCTGTTATCCTGAGAAAATATGCTAAATTCAGTATGTTTCAGAGAAAGCTCTCTTGAAAAGTAGCAAAATAGTTTGATCTTTCAATTGGAATATTTCCTACTTAGGAGAATAATATTTTTAATTAGACTAGAACATACAGCCATTCCTGGAAGATATATTTAGAAAAATCACATCTTACTATAAATAAGAAGCACTATATAAGAGATTAATCACCTTTAATCCCACAGAATTAAATGACACAAGTTAAAGAAAAGTGTAATGTGACAGATATATATTTTGCTGTTTAGTTGGTTTAACTAAACTTAACCTGGGCATCACATTCTGACCGGCCCAGTTGTGATATAATATTTCACAAGAGAAAGACATAGGCATAAGTAAGTCCCCCAAACTCTTTTCCATACCGATAGAAGAGGGAAGCTCTTAAAAGTAGGGGAGAATTGCATTTTCTCAGCACATGTACCTCCAGGAAACCTTCAGAAGAAACCTAAAATTTAAGGCTAAATTTTAAGCATTAAAAATGTGTGTGCTAAATTCTCTTTTTTTTATCAGTTATTCAATAATAATCACCATACTTCGTTTTCCAGTTCAAAATCAACCTGGTGGGACAACTCTATTTGCATTATTTTTACTTAGCTTAGTAGTATGATTTTAGAAATCTCTCTTTTTCTCTCTTTCAAATAAAGATGCAAGAACCCAGAAACAACGACACAGAAGTTATCTATGCATAACTGCAGTTGCAAGAATTATTGGGATTCGGATATCTGTCCCACAGCTGAGGTAGAGGGCCATAGGCTGTGTTTTACCTCCCAATGAAGCAAAAAACAGAAGTCTCTGATTTTACAATATTATGAATAAAACTGTAGTGACAATTGCTCAACAATACTTCCCAGAATAACATGGATCCTAGTGTTGTTACTGGCATTGCTGTTGTTATAACTATTTTTTTTTTATTACTTTCATTGGAGGAGCCTTCAGAACTTCAGTCACAGGAAGTTAAACAAGTGCATAATACACTGTATGAGAAGAAAATACTTGAAAAAAATTAGGTAAGGCTCAAGAAAAGTAGCTGCAGAAATATTCAGGTGAAAACTGGGAGCCCAGCTCCCAAATTATCCTGAAATCTCTACTGAAGTTTCATTTAACACTGAAGGTACTCATACCGGAAAGGAACATCAGTTTCTCACTTTACAGGTCTCCAAAGATTTGAATACCTAGATGTAACTCAGTTTCAGTAGCATTGCTCAGCAGCTTTTCACATGAATGCCTAGCTAGAATGAATTTTCATATGCTGTTCCCAGTTTGAATTCATTTTCATAATGCTGTTCCAAGGGATATGAAAGCTTATACATTCTTAGAAGCATTTCTAAAAATGTTAATTTCCCAGGTTAAAAAAGGCTTTTTTTCTCCCTTTCCTGAAAATTGGGCCTTTAATTTTTTTTTGTTGTACCACTACGAGATATGTATGACTACTTGGGGAACAATTTCAGCAGCGTGAGAGATTCCTCACCTTCTCCCTTGCTCCTTTCTCTCTAGCCCATCATGATGGTTCAGGCATCCTCAAGAACGACATGCCACCAATATTAACATCTTTGGTCAAAACTGGGCCTGGGCCTCTCATATCACAATTAATTTCTATAGTATCATAGTAACCTATTCAAGAAAGGAAAGCCCTGCTTGGTTTCCCTGGGACAAAATTCAGGTTATCTATCAATCCCAAGAGGATGAAAACTGAGATTTAACCCCTACCAACAAAGACTTGAACATTTAGAAAGTGACCTGCAGATGCACACTGAGGGGCTACTCCTGGTGTGAGGGCACCATGACTTCCATCTGACCTTGATATACAGGCTTATTTTCTCTGGAAACCAGAATGCAGGTGTATAGAGGAGAGGGAGACCAGGAGACACGTGAGGATCTAGTGCTACAGCTTGCATTAGCACCTGGGGTGCCATAAAGAGTTCAGGGCCTCAGAAGCCATGAAGCACTGTGAAGTTTCCCAGTATAAGCGGTGTCTCCCAACAGCTCTCAGAAGTTTCCTACTGCTGATCTGGTACCCTACTTTAAGGCATGAGCTCACCTATGGTCTGTTCAAGGAGCTGATATGCCTCTCACTATATCTAAAAGTAAGGTGTTACAAAACCCCACATTCCAGTGACTGTCTTTTTTTTTATGAATAAGTCTCAATAGAAACAAGAAAGGCTGAGAGAAACACATGCAGGAACACACAGAAGTGGTGAGATAATACTAGAGACCATGCTAAGCAGTGATCTCTCCTGCTGTCAAGCTTTTGGTAAGCCCTAAAGCAGAGGAAATCTGTAAAACAGGGCAGACCTTCCACTGATAGTAGCTGGAAGTGCAGGCATGGACAGAAGGGAAGATACTGCCTTTGCTGAAAAAAGTATGTAGTAAAAATTAAAACAGTAGTATATAAAAGTAGTTAGTATGTCACAGAAAAACGTATGTGGCAGATTTTCCAATGTAAAAGTCCTGTCCAATGTAAATATTACATTTCTCCTGTTGTACTCGTGTTTTTTCAAAATAGTTAATTTGTCTTTGTCCTAAATGCTTACAGATACTGAGGATATTCTGGAAGATTTCAGATTACTTCCTGTCCAACGTAAGCTTTATTTCCTAAAATAAGCACAACTAGAGAGGCAGGTGGTTTAGGAAACAAATCAGAGCCAGTGCAATTACAGCAAGACTTGACTTGCCTTCAGAATGTAGCCTGGCTATCTGCAAACAGATTCTAATTTAAATCCTAGTGGGAAACTAAGAATTAGAAATGGTTATCACAAACATGCTGTTGCTGTGTGTTATTTCATTTTGGATTTGGACAGGCAGCATTAGGACACAGCTGAGTGAGAGAGTATAAATATATTAGCATCATGCCTACCTTTATTTTACTTTTGTACATTCTTGCACATCCTTAACTTTACTCATGTAAATACACTGAAATCAAAGGGACTATTACTGTGATTAAGGTTAAGCAGATGCTAACATGATTTACAGAACTGGAGCCCTAAAAAGCAGTTTCAAATCAAAAGGAGTAAACCCAGTCATCTCTGCTTTCTCTCTCCTCTCCTCGTTTATTTAAATTTTCTTTAGTTTTACAATCTCCTTTTGTAACAGCATATATGCTGCATGCCGAGGAGAGAACCTCATACGTTATTTTGTTTTTGCAAACCTACTGCTTAAAATAAGGGCTGAACTTAGTATTACATGTAGAGAAACACAACTGAATGTGTTTAATCTCTGTAACTGAAAACAGCTGTTATGCATGGATAAGGGTGTGTATGTCTTAGCAGTCATACCTTCATTTAACAAAGAATATACAACCCTGTGCAAGACACTTATTCATCACCTTTATAAATGACTGCAAACAGAAGCGAAATATCTTGTGGCCCTCTGTGTCCTACACCTGTAACGTGCCTCATCAGAAGTCTGAAGCTAGCACTATTACCAGCTCCGTGGCAAGCCAGGCAAGCAGCCCATTCTGTACGTGTCATCCCTTGCCCCATACAAGCCCCCAGTCCCACCAGCAGCCAATGACCCTTCGTCATCAATACCAAGCCCAGGCAAGCCATTTGAATATCAACCTTTCTCCAACTTGATGACCCTGCTACCTCAACTTTAACACCAACTCCAGCTCTAATCTCTTATCCTTAGTTTAGCTTTATTTTGCCACCCCAAACCAAAAAGGTTGTTGTCAAGTGGCACACGCCAGCCTCAAGCCTTAGATTAGTGTAATTCACACCTTATTCTAGCTCATTTGTATCTGCAGTCCAATGCTCAAATCTTAAATCTACTCCAGACCCTCTTTCTAGTAAGTAACAAAAATGTGCTTTTTCCAGCACTTTTGGAACTGTACCTCCCTCTCCGTTAGCCCAAACCTCTTCCCTTTACAGTATTCCACCCAGCCGTTGAAGTCCCAGACCTAAGTGCTGGCAGGTACCTGTCAGTGCCAGTTCTTAGCTTAGCCTGGCAGCACCCTTTGAATCTATGGCTTACTCTGAATTACATCTGTATCCCACGCACTGTCCTGCACTGCTTTACTCCAGCACTTTCTTACTTCACTTCATTTGTGAGCACCTTGCTTTGAATTAAATGATTATATCTGCTGATGCAGCCTCAACCTTTCCCCTAGAATTAGCACTTTTTCACCCTCCACCTAAAAGTAGCAGTGTAGCTCATCCAAGAAGCTTCAAAAATCATAAATGTATCCGAATTATTTTCTAGCTTAAAAGAGTTGTGCTTTATTATGGGCACTGAGGAAAATCAAACACTCTTTTACTTTCATTTGAGATACAGAATCCTACAAAACACCGATATATTGCTCTGCCACTTCCAAACAGTAACACCATTTCAACCTGCCCTGTTCTGCTGGTTTTCTTGAAATCAAATAAAGTTATTAAGTAAGAGAGGGAGTATATGCTATCACAGAACATCTGAAAATAGTGTGTACGTTGGCCAGCACTGAAAAGAGTTACAGCTGAAACGCAGTAGAGGTGTTTTGCTGCAAAAACTCCTTCAGTAGGCATTTGCCAAGGAACAAGTCTGAAAGCCTTTCCTTGAATTCCTGCAACATACCTACAATTAGAACAGCAGGCACACTGCTCCAAAAGTGTGCAGTCACAGGTTTTCCTGACTTTTAGAACTACCCAATACCTAATCCCAGTTTTGAGTACAAGTGCCTATGCTTGTTAATTGTAGTCAGCCCTGGAAACGCGCAAACTGAATTTTCTTCCTAGTAATTACCCTCCCTCTCTTCCAGTGTTCTTAGGGTATAGACGGGTACATTAATATATATTGTCATTAATTCCTCAGTTTGATGGTGACCCCTCTGTACCCGCATATTCTAATTCTCTGTGTATCTGAAGAAGGAGGACAGGCTGGGCCTCTAGTAACCAAGACACGATTAACAATTATGTGGTTTCATTATGGTTCAGGTCTAATATAAAAAATATCATAAATTGGATTTAATTTATAGAATAGGCAAGAATCTTACAAATCTGCATGGATACATGGACATTGGCGAAGTTTTGCTATGATGCTATTATGATTTTTTAAAAAGCTGAGTATACATTGCATCCAGAATACAATTTAATTATCTTATCAGGTGTGAAGATATCTAGGTAGCTTCAGAATAAACAAAGCATAATATGAAACCCAAATTAAAGTAAAATTCATGGAATGAAGTAATATGTCTTTTCTCATTAATATGATGGGGGGAAGGGGGGGAGGATTTTGACATAATGGTGTTTTAAAATCAGAACACTCACACTGCATTATAAATGATCCTATCTCACTTTTTACTTTATATTCATGTAGTCTTAAGGGTTTGTGATTTTTCATCTCCCGGCATCCTTAAGTATGCTTGAGAACTAGAATAAATGCAAACTCCGAAGCCTTCTTGAACCTTAAGACCAACGTCACTAAAATTCACTAGGAAATTCCATTAAATTCCTCATGCACATTCTCTATTGTCATTTCAGCACATTTATGATAAGGATGCGGAACTGCCTGCTTTGAATGAGAATTCTACTTGCTGTCTACTGGCTTCCCTGTCTCTATTAATAGTACATCAGATTTCAGAAGATAATGCAGACTGAAATGAAACTATCTCAGGATTAAAAAATTGATTCTCAGACATTCATTTTAAAAATGAAGCAGAACTATTTGGTTTTAGCTTAAAAATGATTAATGGGATTGGATTTAATGTGTTAATTTAACACATCACAGTGATTTTATAAGCTGTAAATTTTCTTTCCAGCACACCTTGCTTCTATTTCTTCAAGAAAACATTCCCTCTTTCATTTATCTGGATGTGAACACTATGTGAAGATAAATTACACACCACAAGTTCCACATACTATCACACCCCCCACCTTCTGATATAGCGAGTTCTCTTAGAACTAAATTAACAGAAAGAGCATAAAATATTAATAAAAAAGGGCAGGAACTTGGTTTTATGGCATTATGCTGAGCAGGTATAATGAACCAGAGGATCCCAAGTATTTTGTCATGTATTTTGTACTTAACAAGATAGGCAAATAACCATTTGCAAAACAGGAAGTCTACTGTTCATTTCTGAGGGTAACTATTTTAAAGCACTTCTCTGATTTAGGATCACAAAACCCTAATGAAAATCAGTATGGTTTAACACGAGTTATTTACTGCCTTGTTTTCAAAGGTAATTATGAACTAAGAAATACAGATAAGCATCCAGTGGATTTTTCTAAATACCTGTCACTGTTTTCCACATGTAAATATTTTCTCTCCATGTGGGCAGAAAAGGAGGGAAAAAGAACAGTAGGTCAGTTATATCTCCAAAATTTGACCCTATCTCAGCATAATCAAACTAGCTACAATAAAGGAATACAACCTGAAACACACCAATATGTGACATTAAAATACAAGAATAAACTAATTCCTGCAATTAGTCCCACAATAATCTAGACACATAAAAAGGATCAGGACATATGACACGATACTGATACCACATCATACACAATGTGGTCTAAGAAGCCATCACAAGTCCTTTGACCTTATTCCCCTAAGATGCATTTTTTTCAGGGCAAACTAAACATAAATCTTGAAGACACAGAAATATAACAGCTCAAGGTCATGCAAGTAACACTCAAACTATACACTCAAGAAATATAGTTTAAAATTTAAAATAATTCAATCAACCTGATTAGACTATGCTCCAGCATGTGCATAAACCCAGAGCATTTAACAGATACATTTGAATTGAAAATGCTGTTTCTAACCATTTGATACCCATGTTTCATAAGGCTACTTGGTTGCCAACAATCACATCCATCTGTTATGCTGGCAGTATGCTCGATCACAAGGTGTTTGGATCTTTTCATTTTAGGCATCATTGCCAGAGAAATACAAAAACTTTGAACAGACAGTGTGAACGCATTCAGAAAGTAACAGTTAAAAGTTATCTGGATGGGACAACACAACAGGGAGAAAATAAAGAACAGAGGAAAGAATTTTATAACTCTAAAAAATGTCATGCCTTTGCTTGAAGAAGTGAGCAAACATATGAAAAAAGTCATTGCTAGTTAACAATAATGTGTAACGATACTTCCCAAGGGACACATATTGGAAATAATAGCACCACAGAGCTTAAACCCAATCTTCTGAATTATCTCTCACACGTGCACATATATATGTATATAACTGTACATACATAATACAAATACACATGCATGTAGTAAGTATATATATGTATGAAATAGATATTATATACACACACCTATAATAATAAGACAGGTGTATAAAATATATACATACACACATTATTGTTACTGACAAGACCTCTGTGGTCCATTACAACTACTGAGGAGCAAAACCTATAAAGTCCTTTTTTTGGGGGGGGAGGAGTGGGTGGGTGGAGAAGGTGGTAGCTGTTCAATGCTTCTGCATAACAAACACATTTTCCTGCACAGTTACAAGGGAAAAAAGCCACACAAAACAATATGGCTCTTATTAAGAGCAAATCCATTAAGACAAGTTCTGTATGTTCTAGAAAAGCATTGCAGCTCCAAACTTGAGTCTTTTTGCAAGGACATTTAGGAAAAGGTCTTCACCTGGGCAACAATTTTTCCAGCCATCATGATCCACAGCTTGAAAATGCTTACCAGAAAATGGAAATGGGCCTGCCTCTTAAGGGGATTATCCTGTGTGGTATTTATAGCTTGCCCTAGATCTCTCTCCTCCTTTGTGCTCTTTATTGACAGAGCATCCTCATTTGTATTTCAGATACATTAATTCGGGGCAACGTGGGCCTGATTTTATGCATAGCAACATGGACACACGTAATGTTTTACTAAGGTGCCCAGGAATCTCACTGAAGACCTAAAATTAAGCCACACAGGGAGAGTAGTCTATTTTATCAGATTTGAATCCCGTGAAAACCAGGGAATCCTTTAGCCAAAGAAAGAGTCTGTATTTGCATTAAACATAAAACAACGTAATTCTAGTCAGTAAGGACATTTGTTCTGCTGGTTTGGTTGGTTCTTATATTTTTCCTTTTCTCTGATGTGACAAATTTATTCCTTATAAATACTATAAGGAAATTAGTCTTAATCATTACTTCTCCTCAACCCATTTCAATAATATCTCTAGGGAGTTTACTAGTATATATTGGACTAGTCTGAAAGTGTTATGTAGCCATATCACAATATTGGTTTATTTTTCTTGCTACCCACAAGTATATTATTTCAGAATTATTTAGGCAGGGAAATCTCACTGGATTTTCTGTTCTTTCTGTGCAAGTATCAAGAGACCCTTAAAATATTTTATCAGCTATAAAATCTGTTATCAGGCATACCAAATAATGTTCAGATGAATGCATTTCCCTTTATTCCACTAAACAAGCTCAGCCTAGTTACTTCCTGAATTTTAGCCTGCACAGAAATCTCATCCAGAGTGATTTTTCACCAGTCTACAGCAATATGTTTAACTGTATGGAATTGTTTAGGTGGAACAGCAGCCCCTCCAACATCCTTTTTTATTGAGCCTGCTTCAGCATCCTACAGACATGGTCTACAAAAGCATAGTTCTCAAGATTGGGGAGGTACAGATAGAAAAGGACAGAGTGGAATGTACCGCTGCAGAGGGGCACATCAGTACAGAGCCCTTGGGAAAAAAGGAAGGAAGAGTGGTAGGACTAGGCTTGGAAGTGAAGTTGGAAGCAGTGATAAGAAGGCAATGGCCAAGTGAATGACCACAGTACACTCAACAGGAGACAATCTCCAGCTTTGACAACCTGCCCAGCTCTCAGGGATTGCCATGTGAAGGAAACAATGGTGAAGGACTGAATGGCAGCTGTGCAGCTCCCTAGGGCAGATCCCTGCCCTGTCTGACTTCAATCTGCTCACTGCTGCTCTATCCCCCTCACCCAGGCCTGCCCCCACCGCTTCTTCCTGGCAGTGCTCCCAGCAGATAGTCCAAAGCAACATACTCCTGCCTCAGAATACATACCCTACTACACCCAGGGCACACTTGTAAATTTTAGAGCTGTCATTGTAAAGCACGTTAGGAGAAAAGTTATATTTATTCCTGCAAGAATCAAAGTACAGATATAAAAGACAAAGTGTGATTTATCTATCAAATTTCTTTAATGAACCGTCAGCCATCCATGAGCAGATATAGAGGTAGCAAAATATTATGTTCACTGTGTGTTCTTTGTGCGGTTAGGTAAAAATAGAAAATTATTTCACTAGCACTGATTCTGGAAATATTTTTTGAATTTTTTTTTATTTATTTTTACAAATGGCATAATACGGCAGAAGTTTGCCACCATTAAAAACAGTTATAATGAAATAACTTTAAACACAAAATATGTGACTGAATAGTTTCTACAGGTCTAATAGATTTACAAGCTACATCAAATCAGATGTACATGGAAGTGATCAGTAATTTTGCTATGCTGTGCAGTCGTGGAATCAATGATAAACCCCCCTGGGAACACAACATTTACTCATGTACAGTGCACTAAATGTGTGAGTTTACCCATACTTATTTATCACTTCCCTAGCAATATAGTTCTAAGTTTTTCCTCCATCCATTCCCTAGGTTTTTCACTTCATTTACATATTTGAATTTCTATACAAAAGGAAGACCTTACAGACCTCTTGCTCCATCCTATGAGATGGTTATTCCTCTATATAGAGAAATAGCTTTATTTAAACTAACTGTTTTCAAGTTAAGGCACATATGCTTTGGAGCTGTTTTACGATGACTCTAATAAGCTTAGATTATACATTTGTCTATAACGTAATCCACATCCAGGTAATACCTTTCTTTACTATACACCTAAAAGGTTAAATCTATGGGAAGATTCTACAGAGTGTTAGGATCCAAATGTATTTTACTGGAATTCCAGAAGTTTTCAAGATGCATTTGTTAGATATATTACCTTATTCCATGACACAGTGGAGAAATTGTAATACTTACTGTCAGCTGAATGTCTTCCATGTGAGGTAAAATTTCCCCCTTTCCTTGAACAGAGGCTGAATCATGCCCTAAAAATCAGTTTCTTTCTTAGAGCTTCAGGTTATCTAATGGTCTTGAATGGATATATGTACAAGACCTCAGTAAAGAAGTCTATGACAGACAAGTTTTGAAAAAAGTTTGTAAGTATTAGTTTCCTTTTTATTTCTTCCTCTGCATAGTCTGCCTGAAAAAGACTAAATTCAGAGGAACAAAGCTCAGTATTTTCACATTCACTTATTTATAGATGCTCAGGTTCTGAATATGAATATCAGAAGAGCAAAGGAGCAGTGTTCAGAACCCCTACGTTCAGTTTAGAAAGCACCTTGCATTACCAGCTGTCACTGAGAGACTTCAGCCCTGTGGGGAGAATTCTGTTCTGTCTGCAGCACTTCTCTCTCAGCTGTTTGGACAACGGGCTGCATCAAGGAGCATCCTCACTGCCAACCACATTACAGTCTCCAGTGAGAACTGATCTAATTTCAGCAAGATTGAGCTTCATCCCTTTGCTGAATGTGACTGGAATAGATGAAGACAGTCAGGTCCCTACACAGTCAATGCCTAAAGTAGCACTCAATAGTATATAACTGCAAATACAGCAGCAATGGAATATTCAAATACAAGCTTGTCAAGGAATAAGAGATTTCTTAGCAAGTGAAAGTGTATCAGTATCAGTGTCAGCTGATCAGTATCAGCTACAGATATTGTTTGATGATACAACTACAATATACAGCATTAGATGTCACAAAGTGACAGTAAAATGAAGAATGTTGATCAAACCAGAAAAACAAATGGTCTGCGCTAGAATGAAATGCTTTAGGTAAAGTGGTGAAACAGTAATAAATATTTCATTTTTAATACTATTTTCGTAAGATTAATTCTTTGAGATTTCATTAAATTACTGCAACTTTGTATTTCCTACTTATCTGAAGGAATGTGCCAACAGAATCTTCCCTTCACACAAGAAGCTCCATGTATTAAAGCCACAGTTTACTCACCACAGAACAGTTCTTAATCTATAATTCAGCTAGCTTGTTGATTGCTGTCTTTACAAACTTCAAATTATATGGCTCTTAGTCTGGAGGAAGATAAAACAAGTCACCTTTTGTAAATACATTCATGAATTCTGAACACAAAAATATGTATACAGTCTGCAATTACTTTAAGAAAGCATACAGTGCATCAAAATTAAATTCAGAACATGACTCCATCACTTTGACTACTGAAGCAGTATTTTCCAGCAACAAGATTGTTTTATAAATATTGTGCATTAATGCCAGCATGAAGTGTTGTCAGTGTATGGCTATACAGTAAGACTTTGTAATTCAGAAAACTTAACTATGTTCTTCTGCAGTGTGACAGTGAGCAATGAGGATTGATAGTAACTGAGAGCGACATCTAATTTCAGCAGATTTTAGACCTTTCACCCGTCAAATGCAAGATTACTGAATTGTGTTTTCTTCCTTAAATATAAAAGATGAGTCCTCCACAAAACGTTTACATAAATTTCAATTATCAAGTTCAATTCACTGGTCATATTTTATGTAATAATGAACAATGATAATTATTAGACAGATCCATAGAAGATATTGCAATAATTTGTAAACTGAGATTTCTTTCTTTTTTTTTTAAAGCTGCTTTAACTTGCAGGAGATGTGCCTATATCTGAATCACGGGTAGAAGGAAATGGAATCCATGTCCAAAGAATTTCATGTGGGAAAACTGACAGAGTTGATCAACTCCCCATTTCTGGCAGATTTTAGAATCAGATCTTAGATTAGGCAACATTATGGTACAGGTCAAAAGTATCATAAGATGTGCACTAGTAGATTTTCAAAGCTTTCATCACAGAAATGCGAAAGAAAGCAGTCTTGTAAGTAAGTCAGTGCATTATACCCCACAAATAATTATTTACATATGTAAAATTTTAGTTTAAATTAGCTGGACAGAATAAAAGCATCAATACCTTTATGACCTCCTGGGTTCTTCTACTGATGACACAAATTTTAGTCTTTTAACAGTTATGAAGTCAGCATTTACGATACAGGACAGACTTGCAAATACACTTACACTCAAACAAAAGATGATATAACTTAAGGACCTTCTGCGCTATATCTGCTTGGCTCCATTGGTAATTCATCAATTTCCACTGATTGATCAGGCTCAAGATTTTTAAAGCCTAAAGTGACTCAGGAAGAAGTCTAGACAGCATCACTTCCATCTGAAAAACTTTAAGTTACTGTAAATACAGCAACTCAACCAAAGAATTTTTAAAAAACTAAGCTTTCTGAGGTTCAGTTGCCCCAGGTGAAACATTGTCTATAATAAACAAAACTAGACATCCTTATTAATCCACTTTTAAAACCTTTAATTAGATGGAGAGTATAACAAGCGGATAACAATAAGGGTAGCTTACTGTAAACAGAGATCTTTTGGAATCAGAGAGCCTCCACAGCATTATATGGGGGAAGGAACACAGTATTTTCTTTGCTACCAAATCCCTGCTGTGGGCTGGCAATGTTCAGGTTGGAAACTGGCACATCATGAAAGTACTCACATTATTTAGAGATTTTAAATAGCAAAACACTCAAATATTAACCAAATATTGGAGAGGAGGAAATTTTTGCAAAGATAAGCTTTTGCAATATTTCATCTATCAAGCTGTTGATTTCCAAGCCAAAACAGGATACTATGAATTTAAGCTCCATTTTACCTAAAGTTTGCAAAGCCTGGTATATCTGTGTGGAGTATCTGAATGTGACCACTTTGGTCCAAAGAAGTAAGAGATCAAAAGCAACATCAACAGCCACATTTCCAGTCTTAATTTGCAGTAAACTTATGTAACTCATGCTACAGCACCTGCCGTAATAATGACATACTTCAAACAAACTAGATCATTCTATAAGAAAGCCTGCCCTACCGTTCCCAAAATAAGCTACAGGTAACAGAAATTTCTAAGTATACTATTGACTGATACCTTTATAGCTCTCCCCGAGTGTTCAGTCTCATCTGAATTTGATTTGACCTATGCCTTACCTTTGCTTGCAAGCTTTAAGCTTATTTGAATTTTTCAAAAAGTCTGTGTATTCACAAGTGTTCAGATGGACATACAACATGGGAGTCAGGAGTATGACACAGTGTGTACCAGACAAACAAAACTACCAAAGCTTAGCATTTTTTAAGGCTCTCAGTTCTTCCTTATGACAATGATAATGAGATATATCTAGTTCTTCCAAAGGGTCCAGATTTCTGCAACACCCGTGCTCTGTACTCTTTTAGTTGCATACACATGGATTATGTCTAATGCCACCTATCATTCTGGCAAGCTACTACAAGGTATGCCTGAGCAAAGACAGGCCAGAGCAAAAATGATAACTTCTTTGTTATTACCTGAACAGTTCATTGAGAAGTAAAAATCTCTCTCCCTCCCAATTTCCCGTTTTTCCTTCCAGTAAATCTTTCAAGGGTTACTTGTAACATTATCAAACACATCGAGTCACATCCATCTCCAGTGATACTTGTGGAGCTCCTGATAAGAGTTCTGGTTCTGATAGAACTGCATCATTTTGTACCAAATTAAATCAGGAATGCATTTCTCCCAGTGCTTTTCATACTATTCCTGCTGTACAGCAGGCAAATTACAGTCTTTGCAAAAGTAACTCGTAGAATAATTTTCCCAGAAAACAATCAAAAAAATCTCCCCTCATGCACTTCCCTCTCTCTCTTCTTTCCTGAGAAATAAACCACTGGCTGTGCTGTCACCTTTGATAGATGACAGTGCAGTTTTTGGACATACTCCCTCTCTCTTAAGCATGTAAGTTGCAAAACTGTTTTTCTGTAGACCCTGTATATCACTGAGGTAGGTTCAACCATTCAGTAATCCTGGAAACACACCAGGTGACTTCAACCCTGGAATGAAAGCAAACCAACCCAGCTGGAAACCTAAAAATGTATGACAAAAGTCACACTGAATGTTCAGAAAGAGAAAAAAAAATTGCACCAAAATTGAGCAGAATTTTCTCTAAATGGATGCCAAAAACCACATTATTGCTACATGACAAACACAGACCAAACAAAGCATCGTTGAGCTTTAGGAGACTACATATATTTTTTCTTACTTAATTTACTAATTATATTATGGTATTTTAAAAAATATTCTATATTCCCATCAAATTATAAACCTAACATTTATTTTAAAATAAGGCGTAATTATATATACAATAATTTCCTCAGCAGTATGTCTAATTATATAATTCATCTATTTCTAATCACAAGCAGTGATAAAGACTTGTAATGACAAGTAGTATTTTATCACTGGTATGGTTAATGTACATTTCTGTTCTAAAGCAAGTACATATTTAAATTTTCTCCTACTCCTTAGCATAAAATGACAATGATCTTAATTTAACTTAGAAGTAAAACAAGAGCTAATTTAGCTACAAGAAAAGCAAGTCTAGTTATGTAAGCCTTGGGATGAAATTTCACTGCAAATGAATCATTTGAAATGAAAATCACCCAGTTATACTTGCCTTTTTCTTGGGCCTAGAAGCAATACAGTTGCAGCTCATCCACTCTATCACTTCTGATTTCCAGAGGTTTTTCCAGAGGGATGTTTAAATGAGATATCTAAATGTATTTTATGCCAAACAGTCCAAGTACATGCATTAACAGAACTGACTTTGGGTCTTATACCTAAGAATAATTACAGAAATCATTTTCTCTGTCATGTGAAGGACCCAGAATAAAATGAGCTGTCACAAAGCATTGTATCATGTCACCATACACATGCACACACACATTTTACACAAGGAATATTGTAGTTGTTCACTTTCTCTCCTGTAGGGACACAGTCTAAGGTGGCAGTTTTCCTCGAGGAATATGCTATCATTACATTTCCCATTAGGGCCTTTTCCATGGAGAGAGATTTTTTCCTGTATCACAGAAGTTCTGTTCTTGAAACCATGCTAGGTTCAAACTAGAGGCAGCCTTATAAAACTGATTTTAGAAGTGGAAGAGAGGAAAGAGGGGTATGGTGGATTGTGTGACAGGAAGAAGCAATGTAATGTACATTTTCAAAATCTTGGTTGCGTAATCTGTATTTCAGAAGCCCTTGAGATTTGCATTGCTCTATTTGCTTCATTGAACATTTCAGCTCTACTAATTCCCCCTCACATATCCACTGTCAGAATTTCACTGACAGCACTAGATTTCTGTGTCATAAGCAGGACTACAGCTCCTTTTTGAACTTACATAGCTCACTCTTACTGTTTCTCGGAATTCAAAATTATAAATATCAAATACCTGTTATACCTTTGTTTCTGAAACAGTAATTTCTCCAAACAGAACACAGAGCTGATTCACAAAAAGCATAAGTAATACAAATAATAATAAAATCTCTTTGACAATAGGAAGAATCATCTTAATAGTTCCACTTCACTCATGGGAAAACAAAAAGGTCATTACGGGTCAGAAGACTGTATCTGAACAAAGACTTGGGAACTTCATTCAAGAGAAGGCAACACTGGTTTTAAGAGGTGTCGATTTCTGAGGTCATGAAGCAGTCAGGGATGCTGTCATCACTGGGAAGATGCAAAGTGAGCTTGTCATGGAGAGACTACTGATACATTCCTAGGAAAGCAAGTGGGTGGGAAAGCAAGAAAAGAGAGGTTCCCTCTAAAAGTCTGTGAGATTTTTAGATTTTGCTGTTTCAGACAGGATGGTTATACTCAAACAAAGCATACAAAATTCACTCTTATTAAAGTATTTCTAAATAGTATTAAATTACCCTTTTCAAACTGAAGTTATATAAATACATACATGTATATGACTCGTTGTGTGTAGCTACACATATAGAATATATATTAGCTCTCATCTGTTTGAAAAACTACCATGTAAAGTATTTTCATCAAAAAATTGCAGGCTAGCTATTATGCAACTATCCGTTGTTGTGTAGCTATTGCATTTTTATGCGGGCCAAAAAAGTTCAAACCCCACTTTTTTTAATTCTTCAGGGAAAAAAAAAAATATATCACAGTTTATTTTTTCTCTTGCTTTTAAAAAAATTCAAACCAGAAACTAGAAACAAGAAAAATGACAAATTAACAACACAAAAAAAAAAAGAGTTTAAAAAGAATCTCCCATCTACTGAAGCACAAAATGTACCACCTTCCACATAATACTGTAATCCAAGATGGGTAAAGTTTATCTCTCAAGCACTCAAACATATCTAACCATTAACCTCTCCAAAACAATTCCCAAGCAATCAAGTTTTCTTTTCCAGTTTTTTGAAAAGCCATTCTTTCCTTCCCTTAGGAAAGCTGGAAAATTTGTATTACCTAACTATTACCATTAACAACTATGCCTTGCTCTACGGTTGGGATCATAAAAGTTATAATCTTCTCCTGTTATCTGTTAGTTCAACATCCCCACAGCCATGAAAAGATTTCACAAACTCTGCAAACTCCTTTTTTTTCCTTTTATATTCTGGGAAATACTCAGAATTTTAATGCTGACAAAAACATTTCAGGCTGACTTTACTGATACTTTTGTAATGCTTTTAAGAGAGAAAAAAAACAACGTTCACAATAACCCAGTCTTCCCTAAAAAAAAAAACCCAAAACAAAACAAAACAAAAAAATTACAAAAAACCACCCAGTTCTGAAACAGGACATGTTTTAGGAGAAAAAAAATTTAATTTTTTTTTTAAATGCCATGGCTTAAAAGAGAAAAGACCTAACATGAATCAGCCCAAAACATCTAAACTGGTGGTGGTGAAGATAAGAAAATATATTACAAAATTCTATGGAAAAACAAACTGAGACCAAAAGGGCCAGCAAGAAGATTATTACATCATGGTTTCATTTAAATTGATCCTTCTATGCAAAACTTCCCATTTCAATAAATTTAAACTTTGCACTACAAAGAATGAATTAGCTGTACTGAACATTCTAGGGAGACTTCCAATCTTGTAAACTACATGTTAAACAATGTAGAAATCAGTAGTGCTCCTGCCGTCCACTCCGCACCCCGATAAGGTCGGGACCCATGTAGGCTTCTAATACATTACATAGAAAAGTAGAAAACCATAATAATTATGTTGGGTGGGAGGAATAGCTATGCATTGATATTCAAGACAACATGGTCCTATGACTACAATGGGAATACTGATTACCATGTCAGGATACATAATTGGTCCCAATAAAGAAATCCCTGAGGAATTTCTGAAATTTCCAAGTCCACCAGTAAAATAAACAAGGCATATGTATATACTTAAAGTACACCTAAGTGTCTACTTAAGTAGCTTGCTGAATAGCATTTGCAGATATAAAGAGCAGTTATAAACAACAGGTTTGACTAAAGACTTCACTTTAGCTCCACAGGTAAAGTTAATCTTATCTAATGTTAGCAACCAAGCAAACAGGCAGCTTGTTCACCCCAGCTTTGAAGGTTCCCATTACAATCAGAGGTGAGAACTACATCCAGGCACCTCAGGTTGGTGGAGTACCACCTAAAGTGACTCACAACCTCAGAGGTTCTCCTACGCACTTAGTTGTGACTAGATGCCCAGGTGGTAAGAAGGGGAAGTTAGGTGATAAAACTCGTACGTTAAATTAATGCAATGTCCCTGGGTTAATGATACCAAAAGGAGAATTAGCAAAGTAGTTAAGTTCCCTCCTCTTCCATCGCTTGTTATTTCAGACTGAAAAGGAGAACAAAAATATTTGATGATTTTTGCACTTCTGTCTCACAGTTCTATATTAGTTATTCTCTTCTTTCATGAACTGCAGTATAGGAACCCACATGAAGTGAGCAACAAGGGCAAAAGTAACTGTTATTAAACAGAACAGCAACGAGACATTTCAGTGTAGAATATTTGATAATTTTAAGAACTGCACAGGTTCCCTCCATGTGTCCCTCTCTCATCACTATATATAGTTCATTTTCCCACACTGTGTCATGATGACTAACAGGAGACATCAAAGTAGCACTTTTACTCTAGTTGAATGATAACAATTCAGAAGACAGATTGCAAATTTCACTATAAAGCAAAACCATTCAAAATCATATCCAGACTCTCCTCTTCCATCAGTGAATAGTGACTAACTTCTGTAGCATTACTCCAGGTGTTCACTGCCACCAATTTAAAGAAATTCAGCACCCTTAACATTGAAAATTACTTAAGATACCAACTTCTGTATAACAACAGTAGCAGAATGATGTCATAGCAACTCCTGTTACAAATACCTGAAGGAAACAGCAGCTCTTGTCCTGTAACTATAACTCATATATATTTAATATGAATTTGCATGAAAATCTTATATATCCTGCCATGAATAGGTTAGACTGTATTGTCATTACCCATGTAAGTTCAGCACAATATCCTGTAAACCTAGCGTACCTAGGAAAATTAATTGTTCATACATTTCATACTGAAAAAGATACAGCCAGTCTTAGCAGTGACCTTTGACTCTTCCTTGGTGAGATATTCTTTTTCCTGATGCACACTGAACTACTATACTTAATGCACATCTCATCTGTTATGTTCTTTAAACATAAAGAGAACTTTAAAGTTTATTTTATGGTTCACACAGAATCCAGTGGAAAAATTTTGAGCCTTCTATCTCTTACATTTTTTTCCACTCTTTTTCTGTCATAAATACCTCGTCTCTTTTGAAAGAGCTCGGTGACCTCTTTCATGTCATTTAATTGTATAGGGGAATATCAAGCAATTTGGTGAATATTTCCTTCGGTATTAATTCTTTTGGCATCTGTAGTTCTACTGATCCAGCCATTTCCATTAGTTTAATCAGGACACAGAACAATTACATTAATAACCTTTCATTCTAATGAATGGACCTTTATTTTTAATTAATAATGTACCGCAGATGCAAAATTTAATGTGAGTCTCCTTAATTTAGAGACTGAGATAAAAGGCTATTGTTACTGTTGTGGTAAAAACAGTACCTAATTTTTTGGACAATGCTGGAAGAATTTAAAGACAAAAATTGAACCAATGAATAATGCTTTAAAAACACATGGTGTTCCTCTTTTAAATAAGCAAGGTTGAATATATGCAACATCCAGTATAGCACATCATGTATGGACCAAAAAAGGGCAATTTACAAAGGTATTTGGGTGCTTAGAGTTTCAAGCGTGATTTTAGTCACCAAAGTTCATTTGAAAGACATGAATTCTCATTAGTTGTCAGCCCACATCTATGGAAACTTAAAGATTATCTGGCCTGAAGCCCATAATTTGTTATCTTGTACTTACACTTCACTCCTCCTCATCCTTACAGTGATTTTTTGGGGGAGTACTCACATGGACAAGGCATACATGGTTATGCCTGTACCACTGACTCTACCATGTATGGAGCTGCACACACTGTTGCAAAAACTGCAAATGAAAATCTTCAAGCGTTCAATGGTAAACCAGAAAGATTATAATAAGATTCCAGTATTGAGTATATTTAGGCTGCAGAGGAAGTTTAAGGACCCAGTATTTTAATTTCAAAAAAGCAGTTAGACTATATTCTGGGAGATACTAAACAACAATCTACATCCATGTGATCTGCCTACAAAGTCTCAAATTAATACCATGACAACAAATTGTCCAGGCCACCTTAAGATCTGCAAGCAGGTCCTCTGACAACCAAGAAGAATAACTTGTTTGTATTCTGTTACAACGTGGCTTCGGATTTACCTTTGTGAAACTCTGGCTGGTCTGGAAGTTCTTACAGTTCTCTGTTGCCTTTACTTTTTATACCAAGCCATAATAGAAGTCCTATAGGAGTCAGTAGCTTAGGCTACTTTTGACACAGGGCAGTTTCCAAAGAATTAATAAAAATAGTAGCTAAAGTTTTGTTTCTCTTTATACACCAGTCAGTCACCAATTTCACAAAATACTCCCGTTCTGAGTATGACTCATCTCTAATCCTGCATACTTTGTATTATAAAGTCATGTCAGTTACACTACTACAGCTGGATTCCTCAAAGGGCCACTTCACCATTCAACATCAGAAGTTCTGTACGTTATTTTCAGCAGAGGCCTCATCAAACGACAGCGCTGGCACAGCTACAGGAGCACTTCAGTGTCATACACATATGAAGCCCTTATTAAAGTCCTTATTCCAGCTTTATAGACAGTCCGCAAAATGAGGATATGGCCTATAGAAACCAAGAGTCTGCCCTCAGGTATTGTTTTTCTTATTGCAAAGTTTTGGAGTTTGTCCTAATTTGGATGCAACACAAAATATTCAGTCTTCCTAAGCATGGTCATGGTTCAGCACCTTCATCTTTACCTACACTTGCTCTTGCCTATACCAGAAGAAGGAGCAGCTGGGCATCCGATTTGTCTCCAGTAACTTCAGTCACTTAAAATTCCTGGCATCTCTTATAGGCCACTTGTCTAGCTTATGTCTACAGGCTAAGGAGAGATAGGAAGGGATGAGAATTCTGGAAGTCTGTATTTCTCTCCTTTAACTACAGAAGGAAAGTGGACAAGCAGCTTATACCAGACACTTCCTATTGCTCAGCTGTCCACTAACTGTTCTGAACTGTTCATTACCACACGGTTTATAAAGAAGCCTCAGTAATTACTGAACTTCATATTTACAGTTTCAAACCTCCCCCAGGAATCATCATACAGTCTGTGTCCTCTTCCTGTTTTCCCCAAACCTCTCCTGTGCCCAAAAGAGCTGAAGTGCAGAAGTAACCTATGTATTTTTCATCTTCCCATTCACTTCTTATGAAAGTTATCTCTAAAATACGTATAATACCAACTGCTTTAAAGGAATTTACTGTGGCTTAATTGCAACATACTCTGAAATCTCTAAAAGACACTGCAGAAAAGGAAAGGATTATTATTCTGCAATCTGCAAACAACAATATATTTTGAAAAATTGCAAAAATACGCATATCGATATAGTTCCAAATCCCTTAGAAGACTTTTTTCGTCCTCCAGCAAGTCTTTGTCTTTAGAACAATAAACGAATGAAAAACTAAACTACAAGCAAAGCTGAGATATATATACACAGCTACCTCCTTTTGAAGTTCTCCAAGTAGACCATATCAGTGTACAAATTTAAGAAGCAGGTTTTTCATTTCTAATCTTAGTAAGAAAACCAAAGAGGTTAATTTTGTTGAAGTTTCAGGATTTACTTGAGCTGCTTGCTACTATATGACAAGGAATAAGAAAAGTATACCTCAATTTCAAAAGTCAACATTTTTTCCTACTTTCTGTTCCAGAAATAGCTTTTTTTTTGTTTATCTCCTGTAATACTTACAATCCCATGGCATCAACTGAGGTTACTATGCTACTTGAAAGCATTACAAAAAAGAAGCATAGTGAAGCACTCTAAGACACATATAGACTCAAATTGGAATAATAAGAGATAACATTTCAATTTGCTTATTTGGAATTGTCTCTCCTTTCAGAAGATATTCCTACAAACGTTATCAATAACACATCGGAACCCACCGACCCACATTTTAAGAATACTACATGAATAATTTTGATTACCATTACTGTGAACAAGTTTTCAGAGACCTATTAAGTCAACAGAATTTAAAAAAAAAAAAACAAAAACAAAGAAAAAAACAATGTAGAGCCCTGAGAAAATAGAAAATAGCAAAAAAACAAAGCAAACTGTTTTGCCTGAAATTGGTCTTATTCAGACTGAAGAAGCAAAAGTTTCAGGGGGAACCAAGCTTCAGGGTGAACCAAACAGCAACCTTTCAATACGAAATAGGACATTACTGAAAAGACAGAGCCAGGCTCTTCTAAGTGGTGTATCGTTATGGCGTGAGTATGAGTGACAGCAGTGATAACTTGAAAAAAATAAGTATTCAGACTGGGTATAAGGAGAAGCTTCAACCATAAGGGCAAGTCAGGCAGTGGAGCAGGTTGCCCAGGGAGGTTCTGCAATCTCGACCCTTTGAGGTTTTCAAGAGTCAACCAAATAAAGCCCTGAGCAGTCTGTCCTGAACTCACCTTGCTTCGAGCACAAGGCTGTGCAAGTGACCTCTTAAGGTTACTTCCAACCTAAATTATCCTATGAAGCTACACTTACAACAGAGCAAATAGCTACAATACAGAAGAATCTAAAATGCTATTTCTGACTTCAAAAGAACAGTTGGAACAAGCAATGACAATTATAAATCTCAATCCCAACCTGTTATACCATCATAAAAAGATTGACGTTAGGCATGTGCTGAAGTAGTTGTCTAAATTAAAGATCTTAAACTGTTGTTTTATAATTTCTAATGTGGATTGATCCTCATTTATTTGATAAATATAAATAACTTTCTATAATTAAATTTTACTACCTGTTGTAAGGCTTCTGGACAAAGAATATCTTATCAACGATTTTTTGGAAAGATTTTCCTGTTCTTAGATCTCTCATTCATACCATAATAAAAGCATCAACTTCTTCCATTGCTTGTTCAATATGCATAAAGGACTTTTTACAATATAGGTTTTAATCAACTTTTTCTCATGCTTAAAATAGATAATGTTTTTATGAAAATAGTAAAAAAAAATTCTTCTCTGTATCCTTTTGTTTCCTTATTTAATCCTCAATAGATAAATTAGGAAGTTTCAAATTTTTTAAAATACTTTGATTTTCAGTTTTCATATTAATATAGCAAGTCAATTGAACTGGGCTGAACTGTAAAAGGCCTTTAATTGTAAACTAGTGGGTTTTAGTTGAAAAGACTAAAACTTTCATTTCCATTGTTAGATTCCAGGAGAGGAGAAATAAACTGAAAATTACTAAAATTATTTTCAGTCATTCTGACATAAAGTTAAAAATTTAATTACCAGAAAGATGTTATCAAATGAAATACTACTGTAGTTTCACTTAATTGGGTTATGAGCACTGATAAACAATAAAATATAAAAGTTATTGCAACTTACACAAATTGATATGAAAGCTGTGACAATCACTGATATCTGAACTGGATGAAAGTGTATCAGCTAAGCATCTTCACGCTGATCTGCTACACTGAAAAGCAATCTTGCACACAGGTTCTCATGTTCAGCTTTTAGTATCTTAGTTCTGCAATAAGAACACATACTATTATTCTTCCTGTTATCATTCCGATTGTATTTAATCACTTTGAATTTAATATGGCAGAATCTACTTAATGATATATTTCATAGTACCGGTGTCTACATTTTCACTTTTACCATGCAACAAACTGCATTTTACCCAATGCATACATTTACCTAGTTGCTATAAAACAGTTGCCATTTTATTGAGTCCTAATCTATTTGTATTCAATAGAAATAGCAAGTACATGCAAGTGTGATGCTAATATAACAGGGCACTAATCAGGAAATGACATTTTGAAAAGCACTGTATTTTTTAAATTGCATTCATGCAAAGAAAAGTCAACTAAAACCACCTCCCTGCTTAATTGGCTAGTTTAATCCATAGACCTGTCACATAAAGAACACAACTGCCAGAAACACTCAGTGTCACATCGCTGCTAAGATTAAAATCAAAGAGAATGTCACCACTCCTTTTAAAAGGGGAAGAGCCAAGGTAGGGTTTTTACTGTAGCAAAACACCATGAAATACACATGCAATATGAAAATAGAGAGTATTTATTTCATTTTTTTTTTTTCTCCTTGCATTTCTTGAAGCAGTTTTCCTAAAAAAAAAAAAACTAAAAAGGAAGAGAAAAAAAATCCTAGAAAAGTAAAAAGTTTTCCCAGAAACGGTGATGGTTCATTACACGTTTCTTGACAGGAAAACACACCTTCTTTCCTTCAAGGCCAAGAACACCTGTTTAGCTTTAGGCCAAGATTTTCACAATAGAGGTGCTTTAGTTCCAAATTCCCAGTGGGCAAGACAAAAAAAACCAGAAAATATCTAAAATTCAATTTCTGTATATTTCACAAAGATTTAGAAGTTAATAAAATAAACACCAGAAAAAACCTTATTAGGAACTTTTAGAACTCTGGTGGTTCTGAGTTGGAATAAAAATCCAAAACCTGATTGATAATTTCAGCCAAAATAATACAGACCATTTTAGCTCCTGCAGTCCTTGAGTATACAAAAGTCAGGTTATCTCAGAAATATTTGATTATTTTTACTTTTAAATGGAAAATCATTTATACATCATTGCTGAGGGTAGGAAATCTGAAATATTTCTATATGTATATTAGGTTGCCATGCTTTTCAGTAAATTTCAATTGCAAAATGCAATTAACAGAAATAGCTTTCACACCCCAGGTAGATCATTACTAAAACCGTATTTCTGCCAGGCTTCATTCACTGCTGTTTTGCAGCAGATGAACAGATATCAACTGTTGTAGGGCTTGCACAGGAAAAATGTGTTTGCAACAGTTCATTACATTTTAATCTTACTTTCCCCAGTGTAATTTCATTGACTTTTCTCCACAAAAGTTTTGCCCCATATATGATAGCTGTAGTTATACTTAAATTCTACCTCAACTAACAAACAGAAAGCTATGTAACATCTAAAAATGATTATTTTTTTTTATAAATATAAGCCTAAAAGCATAAAACAGGAGGTCAAGATCATCTCTCAGTTATACTGAGATAAATCCTGAGTAATCAATAGACTTCAGTAGTCAGTCATGCCAAGTTTCTTTTTGTGTGATGCATCTGTGAGAATAAAATTTTTTCCATATATCCACATTCCTCAGGATAAGCTGTTACTACAGTAGGTCATATAAAAGCTTTCACAGCTGAGAATATCAGGAAAGTGTCACAAACAAACCATTTGTGATGGATAAGCTGTCCCTATATGGCAAACAACCAGAAATAAGATATCCTTCTGTCAAAGGAGCTGAGTTCCCAGACATAACAGCGCTTATTGCTCAATGCTGAAGACATGAGTTATTTAATGACTAAGTCACCACACTATAACATAAGTTACCCAGGAAAAAGCTTTGCTCTTTCAAAGAGTCTCCATAGTTTAGTCCAACTAGCAGAGATGTTGTTACTTATTTTACACTGAACCAAAATAGCAATTGTCTGCTTCCTATACATTTGAATTATCAAATATGCTGCAAAAATCTGTATTTGAACCACATTGTTGCCTTATAGAATCAACTACAAGAAAGCACAGGTTTGTAAGAGCTGATTAATAGACACCAAGGAGTCCTGGAATCTTGGAAAACACAGTAGAAGTTTAGATTATTGGTACATAAAAGCAATTTAACATCTTTGTTTTGAGAAAGAGAATGCAGGTTGGATAACAACTAGAGGAAACATGAAATCGGGAGAATGGTATTTTGGCTCCCATGTTTTCCAGGCTGGCCACAATGTGAAGAGCTTCCCATGGGTGCTCACTTTTGAGCCTACAGTCACAAAAAACACATTTCATTTTCAAGGCATGACTAAAGTTACTGACTATGCTGTAGTCCATATAAAACAAAACTGTAGTGTCAGCAATAACACAGTAAAAATTCAGATTTTTGTTTAAATGCCTTAATCCCTAACTTTTAGAATCAGATTAAAATCTTAATCATTCTGAAAGAAAATTATCTTTCAAGCCCTTGTTTTGTAGAAAGAGCTTTAGAATGTGAAGTTTGAAGACTTAAAAACCCAGTGGAAAAAAAGAACAAACTCATCAACCATTTGGAATTCCACATTTTTTTGATGAAGCATACAAAACTGGCACTTTTAATAAAATCTCAATTTTCTGACTAGCATATTTTTGTATTTAAAAAGATCAAAACTATTTTTTAAGTATTGGTCATTGGTCCATTGGATGAACTCAGAAACAAAAACCTAGCACTCTAAATCATTTGTGTAAAACAGATTTCATATTCAGTGATAGCTTAGTTGATTCAGTTAAGGTCCTTCTTTACCCTTATCCCTTAAAAATTTGCTTTTTACTTCCCAGCTGTTAAAATCAACATGGCATTTAATCTGGAATTTGAAGGCATTTGCATTTAACACAGTTGAGGTGTTAATGAACAGAAGGTGAAAGTGAGGAACCAACAACAAGGGAAATGGAAGGATAAGAATTACTCAGATTTTGTAGCTATAACCCCATGTAGCTAAGGGGTTCCAACCATTCCCTTTCACCATCATCATAGTACTTTTCAGATGAAGTAACTAGGAATGATTGGATTTGATTTGTGTGATGACACACCACTCAGTACTAGTCTCTAGAAGTGAACTAACAAGACACTGAATAGCTTAAAAATTGATTTTTATAAAAACAGGAGGCAACTGTATTTTGTTGTAGTTACAGCTTACTCCAGATGGTCAAAATTGGTACATTGACAAAACACTTCTGTTCCACAGAATTCTTCAACATTTTGAGATGTATTACTCTAGATTCTTCTGAACTTTTTTTTTTTATTCCTCAGAAAATTCAAATTTTCATTAAGGAAAAAGTACTTAAACTTCCTACTTCAGATAATTTTTGCTTCTTTCAAAAAGCCACTTGCATATGCTAAATGGAGCACTAAAAAGGAGTAAAAACAAAAATCGGTGCAATGCCAAGTTTGTTTCAAACTTTCTTAGAAACTACTTTCTGGCAATCTTGAGCAGAGCTATTAATTGTCAATTCAGTATGGCATCTGATTTCCTTAAACCAGATTTAGCAATAGAAAAGAATGAAGCAAGGCACAGGGGAAGATATCCACAACATAAGCCTCCCAGGCTTTTATCTTTAGATCAAAGGGTATTGATTTACAATTCTCAGGATGAAGACAGTGGTGAATAAACCAGGAAGGCTTTAAGTGATGAGATCAGTGACAGATCTGATTTTAGCTGAGTTCCACCAAATAAAAACAAGGCCAATGGCCTTGTCATAAACAAACATGTCTTCCTTTTCCCAACCTACTTGTAACATGAGCAACTCTGTTAATGTAAAAAAAGTAAAATAAAGGCACAGAGAGAAGAAAAAAACCAAAAACTTTTATGTCCCAGCACAATCACAGAATGAAAGTAAGTCACAAGCTGGAGGACCACAAAAAATATAGCAGTAAAAACGGGTGAAAGAAAAGTAAGGTCTCCATTGTATAACAAAGTGGGTTTTTATTCAAATCTAAACACAAAACCATTGCTGCCTCAGCAATGAGGGGATAGACATCCTTTATTTTAAAAATGCAGTCCATAGGCTGGGGGACATCAAGTAGCAAAAGCTGTGCAGACCACATCTATGCTTGTTTTTGTTTGAGGCTGAGTAGTTATTTTTTTAATCTTCTAACCATTTTTAGTGGTAGTGTTCCCAAGTATCAATTTACCACTAGAGAGAAAAAGCTTTTTGAAGAAAAGTGGATTTTATTTTTTTTTATGGCATCAGTATCACTTTTAATAGCATTCATATAAGTGCAAAATCCTTCTTTCTGTCAGCTGATTTTATTCCTTAAACCTCATTAAGACAGGAACAAATTCAATAACGCTAAATGAAGTAATACAAAGAAAACACAAGACAGCACAAGTTTTACAGAGACCATTCCAGGTCAAGGGAGGTGATTCTGCCCCTCTACTCCACTCTCGTGAGACCCCACCTGGAGTACGGCATCCAGCTCTCGAGTCCTCAACATAAGAAGGACATGGACCTGCTGGAGCATGTCCAGAGGAGAGCCATGAGGATGATCCAAGGGCTGGAGCACCTCTCCTATGAGGGGAGGCTGAGAGAGTTGGGGCCGTTCAGCCTGGAGAAGGCTCCAGGGAGACCTTATTGCCGCCTTCCCCCCCCTTTAGGGGGCCTACAGGAGAGCTGGGGAAGGACTCTTTACTAGGGCTTGTAGTGAGAGGACAAGGGGAAATGGCTTTAAACCAGAAGACGACAGGTTGAGATTAAACAAAGTGAAAAACTTCTTCCTAATAAGGGTGGTAAGGCACTGGAACAGGTTGCCCAGAGAAGTTGTTGAGGCCCTGTCTGTGGTGGTGTTCAAAGCCAGGTTGGACGTGGCCTTGGGCAACCAGGTCTAGTGGGAGGTGTCCCTGCCCATGGCAGGGGGGTTGGAACTCGATGATCTTCAAGCTCCTTTCCAAACTAAACCATTCTATGATTCTATGATTTGCTCAACCAACATTACAAAAGGAATGAAACAAGCTTGAGGTCTATGAATCCTGACTGAAAATACCAGGAGGAAACTAAGCATATCTTTCATGAAATCTATTCACTTCTCTCTTTCAAAACAGAGAGAAAAAACAGAAGAAAGAACAGTTCAGAAGCTACCATCTCCTAGTAGTAACGTAATTCATAACATATGACCCTGCCTGCATACCTTATACTGCTCTCAGCAGCATCAGTCCCAGTATTCTTCATAACAAGGATAGCTCTCCCATCATACTGGACAAGCTCCGCATACATCTGCTTCTTCCCTGGTCCACATAGGTCCAATTTATTCCTGTTTTGATCTCCATAAGAGCAAAAGGGACTTTTGTTAGCTTCACAAGAAATGGATCAACAGCATAGAAGTTCCAGCTGTTTTTTCACTGGGGCCTAGACAGATGTTTGGGGCAGACAACTGATTATTAAGAGGGCAATTAGGCCCTTGTCTATAAGGATTAGTGTCATAAATGCAGCTCTTAACTGGAGCGTCATCTCAGGTGATACAGTACAAAAGTTCAAGTTTTCAGTCATCCCAGAAGTTGAGTAATGTATTACAAATTAAAAAAAACGGTATCATCAAGTTTTACTCCGTTTCATAATTGCTACATTTTTTGCAGCAGTTCCCCAAAAGCTATCAGACACCAAAAAGTCTGACCTAAAATACGCAGAATTCCTTTACAGCTTTTCCTTCAAAAATAATTTTTAAAAATTTACTTCGCTAAATACCTATTTTGTTCAAGACAATATTTAACCATTAAAAGCAAACAAAAACGGTTATGGAAGTTATTCTAAATCTTATTTGTTTTGTAGTTTGGTAAAAAGATGAAGTTGTAATAAGGAAAGGAAATTTACCAAAAAAAAAAAAAAAAAGAGGTATTTTATGTGGGTATAAGCAGCATTTTACTCTTAAAGCCTAATTCTGTCTTAAACCTGAAGGCAAAGTGTTCGGACTTTTGGTTTGGTTTGTTGGTTGGTTTTTTTTTTTTTCAAAATAAAAGAGTAAACATGCCCATGAAAACCTCTGAAAGGCTTGCAATTTTCTTGAGAAATATTTAATCTACTTTTAAAACAATTTGTACAAATAAAAAAAAAAATTAAATGAAGCGAAGAATGCAGCAGCTGTTAGTTTGTGCTGGAAGGTGGCAGAACAAGGCAGATAGAGTAATGCGGAAGAGCCGGGGGGAGTAACTAGTACTGCAATAAAGCTTTGTTTTCAGAAACGGTATTAAGACAATAAATAGAAACTAATTTAAATTTCCCCTGCTGCAATCCCCAAACCTAGCTGTCAAATTCCGCTCAAGAAAAGCTCCATGGAAACAAGAAGAGTTTCAGCAGAATATTGTATTTCTTCCCAAATCTACTACTAAATGAATAAGGCAAGCACATATGACTAAACTTCAGAGTTCTTAGATGATGGTATTTCAGATGATGCTCTTCTAGTATTACAGTTTTTTCTATTCCTCCTAAATGCAAACAAACAAAGCATTTTTTTCTTGTCATCACTGTCTCTGAAAAACGGCAGGTTTTTTAATCAAGAAGTGGATATGCTGAATTTGCTATATGAAAATCAAGCCAAAAAAAGATCAGGCTTTCATCCATAGGATGAAATAGGAGTATTTTTTTTTGTAGCCCGTAAAATGTTAGTAAAGAGTTTTTCTAAAACGACCAAGAATCACAAATGGCTTAACTTCTTTGTTTATATTCAACTCATGTAACCACATTTTGATTTCTTATCCTCAGCAGTCACTTATTTGTCATTTGGGCTTTATGAAGAACCAATATATTGTTAATAATAAATATAACCTGACCAAGAACAGCTGGTAACACAGACATCATCAGCTTTTGTATCTTCTTATAAAGTTTTTTTTTTCTCAGTGGCACAATTTATACAGCTTAAAAGAAGGCAGCAGCCATGTAGATAGTCTCTTGAGCAAACCTTTTATCAAGCACTTCACTGAACCTAATAGAAATAATAATGCATAATTTCTCAGGCAACAACGCCCGTCACCAGTTGAAACCTCAAAGTACATGAAAGCATCTAGATAGCCATCTAAGGGTGAAATACACTAGTGCCATACAAATACCAAAAAAAATGCTCTGCAGAGATAAGGCGCCCAGAGGCAGCATATCTGAATCACTCATTAAAAGCCAGGGCAACAGTGCTGCTTTAGTCATTTAGATGAATGACAGAGTTATTGGATCACATCATACAGCCTCCCCAGACTGGTCTGTCTGCTCTACATTTTTTCCTGTACATAAAGCAGTCTTCCTCATCAAGCCATAGTGTCTCTTGCCCTCTCTACATCCAGCAAGCATAAAGACTTTTTACCAAACTTCTATCTCAAGGCAAAATCACTCCGTACACACACCCTGTGCTAGGAGACGAAGAAATACAGAGGGCAATCTTGAAAAATAAAGATATAACTGAAAAGATATTAGATGCATTGTAAGATCTAGGTGTTTAAAATTATTTTGTTGCCTACCCTATCTGAAACATTTTAGGAAATTAAAAGGAAAGCATGATAGGCCGTGGGTAGGGCTCAGGAGCCTTCAGTTCCAGTCTGTCCCCTGTCACTTTATTTCCCTCAGCTTCTTTTTGGTCTCAGAATGAATGCATAAGCTTAAACTCGGACTGTTTACAGACACACTAGCAAAAGAGGAAGGCAGAAAAAATAAGAGCAATATACAGAGGAAAGGGGCACTAATAAACAAATTTGCTCTCACAACATTGCAGTGAAAGCAACTGTCCAACAATGTTTAGTATGTTGCTCTTTAAAAATGAGTTACTACACTGTGAATTGCTAAAATATTTCATTTGATCATTCAGACTTATTGAACATCACTCTGCAGACTTCAAAGTAGAGCCCAGTCTGATTCACGTGTAGAAACGGAGAATAGAATTAATCCCCCTTTGGGGGGCAAGAGGGAGTGGACAGAAAAAGAAAAAAATGCAATCAATACAAGAGGACCTTTTGTGTTTCAAACACAGTATCTTAGGTAAATGTTAAGTAATTCTTTTCATTTATACGTTATTTTTCCTAACATGGAAGGTAATGGTCTCAAGTTGGGGGAAAAAAAATGTTGTTAAAGAATTTAAAATAATTTGAGGATCTTTTTCCCCTGATCTGTTTCTGTAAACCATCAGATGCTACTGCTTAACATCTACCATGTAGATTATCACAAAGAACTAAGTTTCATTTCAAAACACATTTTGTTTTCATTCCTTTCATTGTCAAAACACAAGACGAATAGTTCAATGCAAATCATCCAAAAAGAAATTCTCTCAGACAGGCAATGCAACTCAAATATTACTGTAAGCACCACACTTTGTACTTTAATTATTAATTCTATTTTTAATATAAAGTCAACAGATAGAAAGTAAAAATTTTTGGGGAAAGTAGACATGATATGAAAATTCTTTCCTATGTGAAAAGTAAAAGGATCTAACTAAGGAAGGAGTTTGACCAACTTCAGAATTTGGTATCCAGCATCAAGGGGGAAAAAAAAGTATTTACTAAGAGAAAGATTTAATTGTTTCTTCCACGCAGACCAAAACTACACAGTAGGATTCTTTTAGAGAATTACCACCAGCAGCCTTTTGGTAGAGCAGCAATTATTTCCTCAAATCTCTATTTCAATATTCTATTGAGTAAGCATGCTTAGTAATTTCTTTAATAAAATATTTGCATAACATACTCCTTTTTGATCTAAATGTTACTAATTATGTGATGTTTGATCAAGAAGGCTATAAAGCCCTAATGACTGAAACATTGAGGTAGCCTCTTGTTCCCATCAATAAAATCATTAAATAAGCTTTTCAGAGGTTAAAGATTTCCCAACCGCAATTTTTCTCATGGAGAACATGGTGCGCTTTTCAGAATCAGAAACCTAAGTTTATTGATTGAAGTGGATAGTCCTGTTTATAACAAAACCTCTAATTTGTGATTTACTTCAGTTCTTTACAAATATTGCCTATTTACAAAAGTGAAAGCAGCCTCTTAGGAAAATAATTTAGGTAATAACTGCAAAATTAAAAAAGAATAGTCAAAGAACTCAAGAACAGTATTTTCAGTTATCAGAGTTTCTAAATACCATTTACTTTAGAGCCTTTTAGCATCACATGCCTTAGCAAAAATATTTATTTCGTTTCTATTAAAGTAATGAGAAAGACTTGCATTGATTTCAGGGAGAACTGGATTGAGCTCTAATAAGAGTTTGTTATATGTAGTTTTATGTATTCGGAAATAAAGCATTACTTGTTTCCTTTTGTCCTATGCTAATAACAAAACCTTCTGCCATGTCACAGTTGCTATGGTCCAAGAAAATTATATTCTGTCCTGATTATTTTGACTGTTCTATTTCAGGAATAGAATCTCTGAAGATTTCTTTTTTCTGCTTATTCTGATCTCTTCTATTTTGCTTAAATCAAACAAGGCCTGTCACTTCTTAGAATAGTGATGCTGTGCATCTGTGAGAAATAAAACTTGGAATCTGTTGACTGTAAATATTCTTTCTAATTTTTTTATGAAGAAAAAATTCTAATTTTCTAAAAAGAACATACATGTAGCACGGGAGCTGGAACATAATCTCACCTAAAACTCACGTTACTGTGAAGCAAATCAGTATCCATTAATTTTTAATAACAGAGAGGATAGTTGTATTATTATAAAGCTGAAATTATTCCTACTACCAACAATGGCAACTTTTCTTGTTCATAGCAATTATGTTTTACTCTATTATGGACTCCATGCAGAACAGCTCAAGTACTTTTGATACTGAGAATGTTGAGAAACATACAGGCTGGAACACTCCAGGCACAAATGATCAAGACAATACTTTCACAGCTAAAATGCATTTCCATGTGATTTTCATGACACCCACGTGATCCAAAAAAACCTATTCTGTATTACTAGCTTCTTTTGAGAATACTTGTAATGAAAGTTACATATTTTCCTCCTAAATATCTTTATATTCAAGTGTGATAGCCCAGAAGGAGACATGTTTCGGCTTATTTACAATCATACCAACAGAAACCTAATTCTGCTAGCTTTTTATTGAGTATCAGATAAACATAGAAAGCAATTTTGCTTACCACTTTTTTTTTTGTACTAAAATCCTATGATCTCTATTGTAACATACATGTATTCAATGCCTGCCATAGTAAAGGGACACCATTTTAACTGTGAAGGTTTTTCACATATAAAAAAGTCTACATTTGTTGCAATTAGATTAAGATTGCAATTAAAATGTGGTTTGTGTGCAAAATTAACCTATGCAAATTGAATTCCTTGTAATTTTTAGAATTTTTATGTAATATATATCTAAACTGATTTTAGAATGTGATGGTGACCCTGTACTTAATTTATTTGTATTTCCTGATTGATGGTTTAGGACATAATAGATAAATTTTCATTAAATTTCTCCTTAAACTTCATGTGATAGCACAAATTCAAATAAAACTTGCAATCATACTTGCTGTGGGTTTTGAGTCTTATATGATTACATACAGGCAAAACCCTTTCCTAAGTGAAACAAAGCACAACAGAAAGTTAATATATGCTGTGTACATCCTGTCATTGTAGCTGCTACTTGGATGGTATCTAACTGCAACACTTTTCCACAGAAATAGTTTGAAGTAATCATCACAGTTCCCCCTGCAAACTGTAGAAAGTAGAACATAATCTGAGCTGAAGGAATCCACTAGGAATTCTAGATGATTTTAACATTGAATGCAATCAGTAATGGACTTGCTTATTCTGTTCTTATGAATATCTAAAGTGGAAAGTTTAGTGGGGCTCAATAGCAAAGAATTATATTTTTACAGCCATTTGTTTAGCCAAAGTAACATAAGACAGAAGAAAGGGAAGAAAATGAAATGTTAATCCCATTCACAGTCATTCTGAAATCAAAATGGCCTACTTTTGCAAGGATTCATTTTTCCAACCAAGATTGTAACACTCCCTTGAAATCACTCTTCCCTACTCTCTGCCCAGAACCAGCATAAGGCTAGATATAAATTTCCTGGAGATTTCTCATTTTTCTCTCTCTCATTTCTCAAAATATTTCTATAAATAATGTGTAATACACAGAGAGCTGTTTTAATTAATATTAGTAAAATGCAAAATAGCAAATGTTCTGCCTAATAATGTGCATTGTCCTTATTCTCTTAACAAGCTGTATCATTCAATTTCCAGCAATTTTTTTTCTTCCTCCACCCCTCCAAAAAGCCCAAACAAGCTTAAGAAGTCTCTGCTAGTAAACTGAGAGACTATTTTTGTTTCTGAATGCCTGTCCTGTTAACATTGCTTCTGATATAAAGCACAACCACTCATTTTTAAAAAAGGTGAAAAAGAAGACCCAGGGAACTACAGGCTGGTTAGCCTCACCTCTCTGCCTGGCAAGATCAAGGAGCAGATCCTCCTGGAAACTCTGCTACGGCACATGGAAAAGAAGGAGGTGATCGGTGACAACCAACAAGGCTTCACTAAGGGTAAATTGTGCCTGACTAATTTGGTGGCCTTCTACGACAGCATTATAGTGTTGGTGGACAAGGGGAGAGCAACAGATGTCATCTGCCTGGACTTGTGCAAAGCATTTGACACCTTTCCACACGTGGTCTATAAATTGGAGAGACATGGATTTGATGGATGGACCAGTCGGTGGATTAGGAATTGACTGGATGGTCCCACTCAAAAAGTTGTGGTCAATGGCTCCATGTCCAAGTGGCAAGCAGTGACAAGTGGTGTTCCTCAGGGGTCGGTATTGGGACTGGCACTATCTAACAACTTTGTTGGCGACACGGATGTTGGGATGGAGTGTACCCTCAGCAAGTTTGCTGATGACACCAAGTTGTGTGGAGCAGTGGACACACTGGAGGGGAGGGATGCCATCCAGAGGGACCTGGACAGGCTGGAGAGGTGGGCCTGTGCAAACCTCATGGAGTTCAACAAGGCCAAGTGCAAGGTCCTGCACATGGGCCGGGGCAATCCCAAGCACAAACACAGGCTGGGGGAGAATGGACTGAGAGCTGCCCTGAGGAGAAGGACTTGGGGGTGTTGGTGGATGAGAAGCTCAACAGGAACCGGCAATGCACGCTGGCAGCACAGAAGGCCAACCCTATCCTGGGCTGCATCAAAAGAAGCGTGGCCAGCAGGTTGAGCAAGGGGATTCTCCCCCTTTACTCTGCTCTTCTGAGACCCCACCTGGAATATTATGTCTAGCTCTGGAGCCCTCAATATA
Source organism: Charadrius vociferus (assembly GCF_000708025.1). Classification (NCBI taxonomy): domain Eukaryota; kingdom Metazoa; phylum Chordata; class Aves; order Charadriiformes; family Charadriidae; genus Charadrius; species Charadrius vociferus. The sequence continues at coordinate 18,211,626 of NW_009648332.1, read as the reverse complement.
AGAAGGACATGGACCTGAGGAGGGCCATGAAGACGATCAGAGGGCTGGAGCACCTTTCCTATGAAGGCAGGATGAGAAAGTTGGGGTTGTTCAGCCTGGAGAAGAGAAGGCTTCAGGGAGACCTTATAGCAGCCTTCCAGTATCTGAAGGGGGCCTACAAGAAGGCCGGAGAGCAAATTTTTGCAAGGGCATACAGTGATATGACAAGGGGTAATGGCTTCAAACTGGAAGAGGGGAGATTGAAAATAGATAGGAAAATAATTTTCACTCTGAGGGTGGTGAGGCACTGGAACAGGTTGCCCAGGGAAGCTGTGGCGGCCCCATCCCTGGAGGTGTTCAAGGCCAGGTTGGACAAGGCTTTGAGCAACCTGTTCTAGTGGAAGGTGTCCCTGCCCATCGGAGGGAGGTTGAAACTAGATGATCTTTAAGGTCCCTTCCAGCCTAACCCATTCTATGATTCTGTTATATTGGTTACTGAAGAAGAAAAATGCTACTATTGCTCTTATACATGTATAATGTTCCTGCAGCACCAAAATCTGTTGTGGATGGTACACGCTGACAATGATAGTGAGGTAAGTACATACTTATGTCAATACAACCGAATAGATTTTTTTTTCTAAGCACTTGTGTAGAAGTGCAAAAGTGATATAAAAAAGGATTGTGTTTTATCTTTGGTTAATCCATCTATTCCCATGAATTTCACAGTCATTTTTATAAATGCAGTTAACACTGACCAATGTTTTCATGGCACAGTTCTCCTCTAGAAAAATCTGAAATAAGATATGTGAGGGGTTTCAGTAAATTCCCCTGACTGTACACAGCACTAAGTGAGAAATGGGATTAATCAGTATCTTTAAATCAGAAGGTGTCATAGTGCATTGTTGCACTTGTCCCAACAAGTGTTAGGCAACTGTGCTATTAAAAGTTTTGTTGAAATTTTATCAAATCTGCAACATTATAGATTAAAGATGATATTGCAAACATAAAATGCACTTGTGATATATAAAAAAAAAAAAAATCTATTTCACATTAAAAGAAACAACAACCCCAAACACTGTCCAGAAAGGGACAATTTAAGAGAAACTTGCTTTAAGTACTGAGGGATGACTGAAGCTAAGAGAGGTGTACAGTAAAATGTTACCATCTCCACAGAAACTGAAGACTTTACCATCTACTATCATACATTTGCCTAAGGAACTCTTCACTAGAAACTTTCTCTTCATTAGACTTTCAGCTAGGATTTTTGAGTTTGCTGCTAAAAGAAAAGTTAACATACTTTATATTTCACAATTGTATTTCAAAAATATCGTCATTCTTAAATGTACCTATTTATTTCACCTACTTAGGTCAACAACATTGGAAGTTTAAGCTCAGCATGATTAACAAGAAAAAAATAAGTTGAGAAAAAAATACAATCACAATCAGCATTGTCTTACAGTCACTGTAACTAAATTTATAACTATTTTACAAATTAGAATTATACAAAGAGACACCTAAGACTGGAAAATGCTGCAGAAAATACTTTTTCAAAAACATATAGAATACTGATCATTTCACGGTGGGATAATAATAGCACCCATAAAATACTTAAATATACTAGTATGTATTGCGGAAAAGAGAAAAGCATCCATAAATAGGACTGGCATTAAAGTAACAATGGCAAATTTAAAGCAAAATAATTCATGCAAATAATCTGAAATACTATATTGGCCTAACACATGATTTTTTTTAATGGTATTGATACATGCAGAGGGAGAAAAAATTAAATCAAGAACAGGACAAAATTAGACACAGTTCCAGGACAACTCCATCACAAATATTATTTTAATGACACTTTAGCCAGGGTCTAGCAGAAAAATTAGTCATCACATGTGAAACTGAAAAATACGGCTTCCGGAGTAAAGCAGAATGCAAGGCATTTCTGCAGTGGCCTTCTGAAACAGCTCACTGTAGCCATCCAAATAAGAACAGCCTGCTGTGACCTTAGTGACTGAAATATTAGAGTTTGCAACTATATTTCATCAATAATCATTTGAAAGACTAAAACTATTCATGTTATTTGTTTATGCAATAGGTCCCATTTTCTACAGCAACCCAAACTCACTGAAATACAGGCCAAAATACCAGCAAATTAATTGGACTACGCAGCCTTGAAAAACATTTGTAGATGTCAATCATCAGTACGTGTTTGTCAAAGCAGCTTATAGGAAAGCTCCCACAAAAACTGCCACACTATGCAGATCACATTAAATAATTTCTTGTTTAAACTACAAATCTAATGCTTAAATTACCTATAAGCCATTAGCCTGAATAATCTCAGGGGAATGGCAATTACAGATACAAAGTCTTTCATCTCAATTAAACTGAATATAGAAACAGTAAGTAGTGAATAACTTTCCATAAACAAAAATCTGCTACCATTAAAGAGATCAAGATGTGTTATTGTTACTCACACATTGGGGCAAAGAAATAATTACAAAATGAAGATTCATCTAATCAGGACTCAGCAGCACTCAAAGTTTGAATGTTTAACTCATAACAGGTCTGCAAGGCAACCACAGTGATGGAATCAGAAATTGATCTGAATGTCTCCATAAATCATAAGCTGATCTAGATTTTGCTAAAGAAAATTTAAGTAGTTAAAAAATCAGCATATAGTTTGAGAAGAGGAACCAGCTGTCATCTGGATTCAGAGCTGCACACGCATACAACCACTTTCTCATCACACAGCCCTCGTCCTTCCTGATAAACCCACTCCTGATTTTAACCACGTAATATCCTACTAAGGCTGTAAAGGATTACTGAGTCACCTTCATTGCACAGATAATGAAACTAACCACTTCCCAGAATAAACTCATATGTGCTGCAAAGTGAGGCTAAAATAAAAATCAGAGGATCATTTCCATTTTAATGCTAAATTAATCAGGTGTTCTGAACAAATATTTTAGTAGAAGTACTGCCTAACTCACTTAGAAAGAGATCAGAAACACTGAGGTCCTCTATCTGGATGTGTGTTTTATCGGGGACTCAGTAAAACTTTGAAACAGAGTTATCATTGCCTTGAAAAAAAAAAATTTAATATGAGATACTCTTCCTATTTTTACCATAAAAAGCCAAGTGTCTTCATCTGCAGATGCTGCAATATTTTATTTGCATTAACATGCCCCCAATGAAGTAGACAGATTTCTAACCAACAATAAACAAGACAGTTGCTAATGGACGAATGATGTTAATTAAAGACAGTATGAAGGTGCTGCGAGACCTAGTTACAAGGAAGGAAAACAGTAATTAACGTCATTTCCCTCTATTTCCACTTTTCTCTTTGAAAAGAACCTCCCCTCATTTGCAAACCCACTCTTCTGCTTTATGGTTACGACACTCTTCCTCCAGCAGCTACTTGTGCTTAAAACAGAATTCAGTAGAAGAAAAGCACTTATCATTCAGCAGTTTGTAATGTAGATGCCTCTGCAATATAGGTTTACTTTAATTATAGCTACAGAAAGACGTATAAGAAGAAGTTGTCTATGAAATACATAAAAAGAAATTTTCTCTCCTAATCCCAAAATGTTTTGCAGCCCTTCTGTTACCCTGCATGCAGTCTGGCTTGATGGAAAATAATGACTCATGACAAAACAATGAAGTCCCAATGATGGATTTTTAAAAAAAAATACTAAATCTCTTACCAGTCCTTCTTAACTGTGAAGTACAAGTGGAGCAACATATTTCATCAATGTGTCCTGTTAGCATAGGTATTTTCCAAGTAGCCACACTTTACATTTCTCCTGTGAGGAAAATACTCTAATACCTCATTACCAAATTCTTATTTTTAAATACCCCAATTTTCTATTTAAGGAACTTATCCCACAAGCTGTAATGTCTGTTTGTATTCTCCTTTCGTTTTTCTTAATAACAGTTGAGAGAATTCTCAGTTAAATAGGTCTTTTTCCCGTTAATCAGTGAAGTTACTAATCGCGAGTAAAGTTAGGATCTGATTTTGCACTACAGAGTGTACATATACCTCCTGCTGATGTGAGCAGACTATCTGCCTGTGTAAGGGTTCCTGAACACCTAGAATACACTTTGTGAAGTACTGAAGAGTACTTCTTTGCATGTTTTATGACAGAAATAATCTCTCTTATTCATGGTCTCACTCAAAATACAAGGAAGTGTGCATGCACTGGACAAGCTAAGGGTGTGTGAGGAAGTGCAGATAATAGAAAAAAAAAAAGAAAGATAACAGGAAAAAAGAGAAAGATAATAGGAAAAAATAAAATTATTTTTGCTGTTAAACAAAGCCAAGTTTACAGACAAGGTCTTTGCACCAGATATAAAGACAAACATAAACCATGGATCTGCTTAACAGTACAAAACAGCTGCCAGACACATGCTGTCAGGAAAACGGACGGGAAAGAACCCATGAGCACATTGAAAACATAAAGTTTCATAATTGCACTGCCCCAAATACTAACCATAGAAAACAATGGCATAAAGGCCCCAACATCCGAAAAACTTTCTATTTAGAAAGAAAACCAGTGTGTGCACATAAAAAGGGGCCATGTTTTTATGCTACTATTTTATTAAAAAGCTCCTTCTTAATATTTGCACTATTGCACATTCCTGGATTTCGTTTCCATTCTTATTTTTTAAGTATCAATCCTTTCTTTCGATTTTTACGGAAAGGGATGCCACTGGATTCTATATTCTCAAAGGCCTATCCAGATAAGCAACTTTTCAGCATCTAAATTAATTGGTTCATATAGCTTACCTAGAGAAGTTGTAAAAACTTTGATCTAGTTATACTTCCTTCCCAGGACAATGCTTGCCCTTTTCTTTAAGCAGAATTATGTTGTAAATGTGTCCTGGTTTTAACTTTGTTAAACTTTCAAGTAGATCTACTTGGTATACTTGCAAAATGGCTAATATCTTTCATTATTATTCAAGTTATAGTTTTACTTGCCAACATTCTAGCATCAAATACACATAAAAGGAAGTTTGATATTGGTACTTTGAGGATAAAGAACAGGAAATATTAACTGTTTCAGTTTGATAGAAACGCCACTGCAATTACTGAATACTTGCTACAATTCAGTGTTTCCTTTCCATTTGCCAGTACTCCACTCTCCAGTACTGTTTCACCCCAGGTATATAGGGTACAGGTCACCAGAACATACCAGTTATTTTTAAGCACTGATGGCCTATCAGAAAAATGATACTTAAAGGGGACTTACATTAAAACCTCTTACAAAAAACACAATGCCAAAAGACAACCTGCAAAACTACTTCAGTCCCTTCACAAATCATGGTGCATGTCCTCTTGGAACACATTTCAGGACACTGCAAGGAAAAGCTCATTAGGAACAGTCAGGACGGATTTACCCAGGATAAGACCCCACTGAGAACACTGTATCGGGTTCAAGCACGCCTTGATCAACTCAAGCAAGTTTTACTTGGACTGGATTACTTGCTTTCTATATTCTATTGCTTGTATAAACATATGAGGAAAGCAAACCCACTCTTTCTCTACCCTATGATGCACCAAACTCAGTAAGTTAGGAAACATGTTCCATGTGAATTTTGGTCATTTTGAACTACTTTTGCATTCAAAATGCCAAAGAAAATAAAATATACTGAAAATTCCCTCAAATTCAGATTATAGTTTAAAATGCTTTGACAGTTAAATTTCATTGCAACAAATTTAAAAGAAAAATCATAATCACATACTTCACGAGAGTTTTCAGATAAACAAGTTTAAGTGAAACCACATTTGCCAATGGAAAACTGTTCCCTCAACTCTTTTGTTCATCTCTAGTAATAGTCAGTCAATGAAGCAGCACAGTTAGGCCACAATTCAGGAAAGTACTAAAGTATGTGTTCAACGCATTTCTGAATCAATGCTTTATACCATACACAATCACTCTGACTTCAGTGTGACTCACATCAGAATTTTACCACTTTAAGTTACATTTAACACTGAAAGTGTGACTGAGCCTAAAGTTTTTCCTCATTCCCCCAGCACCATCTCAAGCTCTCCCTGTTCATTTTCTACACACCAAAAGGATTCTGGATGGTAAATAATAATTCCGCTCACCAAATACCCAGTACTAAAGTTTTCCAAACTTCAAATCTGGTGTACTGTGATGAAGAGTTTTTAAACATGTTTGCTTTAAATTTGCCAAAATATTGCATGCTCTACAATAATAAAACAATACAGTGTCATTGTTTTCTCCTGCAGCTGTTTTCTTATATGAGTTATTGTTTATAACTCAGAGTAATACATAAACTATGAAAGCTTTCTGAATTACCAGAAGCGTTTGAATATACTTAATTGGTGTTTCCCAAAAGTGTTCTCCTATTTTAGGAAATGGCTTTGATGTTTGGAAGGAAATTCAGTGAAACCCTAGAACTGGACAAAAATAAATTCAATTCTATTCACATTTACATTATCTTTTAGTACATCAACATCATACTCTATAACTTATATTTAATTACATTATCTTCAAGGACCTTAGTGACTGCTCTCTACCCTTAAAGTTTTTCTTTTTTGCCTGTGTTTTAATGCAGGTCTTTTTTCTCCCCATAACTACGACTCCAGACTCTAGCCTGCAGTTAGTTAGATAATATTTTCTCTTTCGTGCCCTTTAAAAAAAAAAAATAATCTCTTTCTAATGTCGTGCATTATAACCTTTAGGCAAGACTATTGTCAAGTTGACATATTAAAATTTCCTTGAGTGCCTTTCAAGAGCTTTGAATGTTTTTCCATTACTATAGCCTTAAATCATGGCTTTGTGGAAAAAATGTTATTAGTTCAAACAATTAATATCTCTGTATTACTATTTGCTTCTAGTAATGATTTATGTTTGATTCATGAAACACATGATTTAATTTTGGTACTAAATAGAAAGATGTAATGATTTAATTTTTAGTATTATATGACGTACATATTTCTACCCCATTGCAGATTTAAAATTTATTAACAAATATAACTCGATAAGATGCAAGGCATGGGGACACAAAACTATCACAAGTATTGTCGCAATGTCACATTCATTTTCCATTCGTAGTGAGTGAGCTTTAAAAAATCCTCATTCTATTTCACTCAGAAAAGATTAAAGAGAGGAAAATTACTCTTTACGAAATGTTTGAGCTTGAACGCGAAGAAAAATATGTATCAATGGTAGCACTATTTTTTCCAAAACTAAACTTCTAGCAATCAAAACTGAAGCTTTTTCAAGTACCACTATGAAGTATGACACTGCATGTACAATGTATATTCCTATAGATTTCCATGTCTCTAGGACATAGCCATCTTCTGATGTCACAGAACAGCCTGGATTTGAACAATCTTCATCGTTTTGTTACTCACAAAGGGAACTGGTGACTGTTTCAATTTCTTGAGGCCGACTTTGATCGCCAGGGGAATTTATAACACACAATCCAGCAAAGTGAGTTTGGTTCTCAAGATAGGAGGATGACCTTCCTTGGCTCCTACACTTTCTCAAAAGAAAAAATTACGTCCCCCAAAAGACCGTGAGCAAGAGCTTAATTTAAAATATCCTGCTCATACTCTGGGGAAGTCCATTTGTCTCAGTCAGTTCTCATGAAAAGCACCTTATGGGTTGTCCTGATTGTGTTTTGGGGCACAATGACTACTACCTAAAATTTTGTGCTGTAGTAATCCCTGCATTGCTTTTACAGAACAACATGGCAGATTTTGCAAAGCTTTCTGGTACAGATTTCTTAATTAAATAAAAAATATAAACCAACAAAAACCATATGAAATTCCTAGACATTTAATCTTAGTCAAAATCTCCAACTGAACAAACTACAATAAAAGCTTCTAGCAGGAAAAATTAATTACTCAATAAATCTCACTAGGCATATTCTAGGATAATTTCAATAGGATAAATTTATATATTCATGAATTTTAAAAAATGCAGTCTGCAACAAAGAGACTAGAAAAATTGAATCACCTCTCCTTATCAGTGTCTCACAGTCAGTTATATATAAACCTGATTAAATCTATGCTACAGTGTGTGCCTGCTCTACAGAAATAACTTGCAGGTGTGAAAATAAATATTGTTTCAAATACTCAATGATTTTACAGGTTGCTTTTTTAAGCAAAGGACAACAAGAGACATAAAATGTATGCCAGATCAGCAACCGTACCTTTTTCAAAAATTTAATTTCCATAAGGTTCCTTTAAGTATCTTCTCCAAATTTTGTTCTCTTCTTCCCAAAACTCCAAACTAATAATTTTAAGAGACTTTGGTAAACTGCAAGACATTAGTTACTACCTAACACAAGAAAGATTAAGAACATAGCAGTCAATAACACTGCAAAAGTAGACTCTACAAAAAGCCCCATTTCAATTTCTGATAAAGAATCAAGACATTCTTTCTGTAACAACAGAGTACAAAATAGTAAAGAAATGAGTCATTACAAAAGAAATAATATTCTATTAAAGTATCGTAAGAGAAAGCATTATGAATGGCCTAAATTACAACTAAATAATCTGTAATGAAAAATTAATCTAATCCGGCTTTCAAATTTAAAAAAAAAAATCAGTGACCCGATCACTGACTGATTCTAGTATTCTGAAAGATGATTATTCTTCAAAATATTTAGAAAACTTATTGTAACTGTTATAATTCTGAATTGTTCATAAGCATTAAAAAAATCCATGGTACATTACTTAAGTCTTAATCATTCAGAGAAACTACACAGAATTCCATAAATTCTGGAATTCTATAAATGAATTAATGTGCAAACACATCCATCACTAATACTTACAAATTTCTGATTGTTTCATTGTTTATGAATAATTATGTTTATTTCTTTGGAATTCAATTTCCATTACCATTTGTGCAAGCTAAACTCATCTGTTCAAAGATGAGTACAACCTCCCTCATCATATTGCTAACCCATTCCAGCACTGACTGATAACATGTCTTTCTTCTACATTCTAGTTCTCCATACAGCAGATTGACAATGAAATGCATTAGAATAAAGTAGGCACACTCATTTTCTTATCGTTGATGATAAGCCGGGATTTAAACAAGCAATTATACATGTTTACAGCTGTAATACCAATTACTCTACTGGATTCTTTTCCTCTTTCCAACTGGTATTTGGGAAAACAGAAGTAAGTTTTTACTGATATGTGTAGAACTTTACGCTGTGGGTCAAAATGTGGTTTTACAAAGATTTCAACTTCCTTTTTACTTTTACTTTTCCTTTTTTGATGCAGATAAGTACATAACTAGCTTTGCCAAAGACCATATTAATCTCAAGCCCTCTGTTAAGAGGACAAATCCTTTTCTTTCATTCTCTCCTGAGAGCTCCATATCTATTGAATCAAGGAACTACATTTTATGACAGAAGCAATCAATTCACCAAGTTTAATTTGTTATTCCCCCACAAAACAAATCCCAGTACACAGAAACACAAACAGTTTATATGCTGTCATATTCCACTGTGAAAACAAACACAAGATTAAAAACAGAGATTAATTGAGTATCCAAATGTTCTGTAAATTTCCTGATAAGCTTTCCCTACTCAAGTTATTCTGATGAGTTACAAGGCCAGCCAAAATCATACCCAGTCACACCAACAATCTATAAAAACAAAGATTTAGGAAAACATACACAGGATACAGACACAGAGTCAACTCCAGTGTACTTATGTGTAAACTGGAGATAAAAGAGAAAAAAAAATCTCATACATTCCTGATGCTAATATTTAGGTAATCCTACAGCCTTCAGAGAAAAAAAGTCTTCTCAGCCCTTCAGGCATACAGCCACATATACACAGCTTGAAAATTTCTCTGACCTACAAGGAAATCTCAGCTAAATAAAAGGCAACAACAGCCCTCCTTCAAAAAGATTCATACACATTTACAATAGGAAGGTAGAGCACTTTTGATAAATACATTTTCCTACCTACAAATCTTACACTTTTTTCTTTTTATCTATACAAAATATTCAGAACAAGACTGTAAAATGTCTAAATATCATTATAATAGGAGAATTAATATGACCACACATTATTGAATTTCTATAGACTTCCCAAATAAAAACTTCCTTTGATATTTATTAGGATATATGAGCATTAAAATCTGAAATTTTTGTTACGTGTGTTTTGATTTACATACTTAGTTTTGTTATTAAATTTATAATAAAACCACACAAAACAAGAAGAAAATAATCTCATGTAAACTTAGAAAACACTCATAGTTAAGGCAGATTCACACCACATTCTTTGAAAGCTTTCTTAAAAGTCACAGGGTATTTGAGTCTGACGTAATATAACTATCACTTTTCACCCCTGAAGTTCTGTTTCTGTCCACAGTTCTGTGTCACTGTTGAAAAATTAGTTTACTAAGAACGTATACAAAAGGTTTCATTAACAAGAATAGGTCAAACACAACCAGGTTACACCTGAAAAACTAATATAGTTACCCATTGTATAGCAGATCTACAATTTTTTTTTCCTTTTAGAATAGACATATTTGTCTCCTCTGCTCTGTTGCTGTTTTTCCTTGATCCCCTGTATCAAGGCAGTATGCCAGAGCATCTACCAGCCACAAGTTTAGTGGATATTCCAGATTTTTTCATTTTCAGATTACATTATGCAGTCCTCAACATCATCCAGCTCCTCCAAAATATTTAAAATGTTGCCTCTGACAAATTATAAAGATATACTACCACTGTAAAAACATATGGGTTGTGTGCCAGTCCAGATGACTCCAAAATGGTTTATCTTTGGATGCGTTCCACACCTCAGTAAAAATTAGCACCCACATTTCAACATTTGCTTGGCATTTAACCTAAGCTTGCCTGAAATAATGATCTATAGTCCACAATTTAAAAATAATAAATCATAGAGTGATACACTGGGAAGAACTAGAGCAAGACTATAGGATTGAAAACACCTGTTATATATCCTGTATCAGCAATTTTACAGTATAAAATAGGTGGGGTTCCACCAGTCTCTTTGGAAAGGTAAAAAAATTACTTCAACACCTATAAAAGGAATATAAATAAAACAATGCTATCAGACAGAGGCAGATCAAGAAAAAATGGTGGAAAAAATCAATCTAAAAATTAAAGATTTTAACAGAGAAAAAAAATAACTATGAAGAAAAGCAGCAAAAAAATGGGTTCCTCAGCATTTCATCTTTAAGAAAAACTTGTATCACTGAAAAAAAAAACAAACCACGCTGTTCGTTAGATAGTCATATTACCATTACTATGTAGATCAGACAGAAACCCAGAAAGAACACTCACACTGTAAGAGAACCCTCATACTCTACAAGGTATCATTTGCTTACCTGCCCCAAGAGAAGATGCAAGTTGGAATCCTGCACATTAACTCCTTTCAGAAAGGTAGAATTCATATTTCCTTATAATTTTCTACTAACTTGGTTTCTATACTTAATCACATATGAATCACTGAAAGATTAAAGTCAATTTATCACTACTGTATCAGCTATATTAAACAATGAAAAGCCCATCAGAGGTAATGAAAGAGAAGCCCTTTTTAATTTACTATGGGTTCCCTTGTAAAACACTTGTATTCTCAGAATTTATTTCAATGAGCGGTTCTTTGAAATAATAATTCAAAATGCAATTTTTTGTTAATGACTATTATACATTAAAAAGAAGATTTAGGAAATCAAAGACAGAAGCCATAAAAGTTTCAGGCTTTAATGGAAAACTCCTCCTTCCTATAATTCTGATGCCCTAAATACCATAAACTTCACAGAAAGTTTCTAGCTGAATTCATTCCACAAGTAACTTGCAGGTCAGTCTACCTGTTTCCCAAGCTCACTTTAAACACCCACAACCCCACAGCATATAGGCGTGAGCCATCACCCTTTGTTATCTGGTGAACCAATTAGCTGCAATTAACAAACCCTCGGATGACTACACTGGACTCAGAAGGCTCTCCAGGTATTTAAAAACTAATCCTAGAAGTCCTGCGTAACACAATTTTTTCCCAAGAGGAGAGAAGAAGCTGGGGGAAGAAGAGGGATGTATAATTTCAGGTTTAAGTATACTTCTCTAGTGATTGTAGCTCTTAGATAAGAGAATAGCAATTTCAAAGAAATGTATGCCAAAACATGATGGGTTTTATTTTTTTAATGTCTTAGTTCCATTCTAGCTACTGTAACTGAACAAGAGTGAACTACATTAGCAGTTATATAGAATATTTTATAATTAACCCAGATAATTGAAATTATATTCAAATAATTTTCATTTAAATTGTTACTTTTAAAATAAATGACCTCTAAAAAGCAACAACCCAATCTTTATCCAAATGTTCAAATAAGAATAAGCGCAAGGAAGATGAAATATAATTATTACTTCATTTATCTGTAATCACATTAAATAATCTTAATTCAATAATTTTCTTTGTTTGCTTTTTTTGCTCTATAGCAATCCTAAGAAAACTAACAGACCAGACGCTCTGTGAAGCCAGCAGGAAAGCTACCAGTGAATGAAGAGAAGATCAGACCTCTGACAAAGTAAAGGTACAGAGAAAGGAAAAAAAAAAAATTTAAAGATTAAATTTACTTAACAGTCAGAGCTAGTCTAAGAGGCGACGAGTATTTTATATGTGGTTTCACCTCTATGAAAGAGTTGCAGAATAAAAAATGATGACACTGAAAAGTAGCTTTCCAGCTCTGGATTCAAACATATTCATGAAGGTGCAGATGACAGAAAACTATCTTGGACATGTAACAGAACAGGTTCAATACAAGTAGCAAGAAGACACTGTAACTGTGCTATTCTGAACTGTGACTAGTTTTTAATAAAATCAAAGTTATAGTACTTAGATTTTGTTGATGGAAGCATCATCAGGGCCCTTGCAGGTATACATAAGCAGCAAGAAATAATTCATTTAAAGATGTAGTTTCTAAACACTGGGCACTAGTCCTGATGTAGCTATTGTGACTGATCAGTAGCAGTCCAAGACGACTCAGAGAAATTAAACTGATTTCAAATATCTGGTATCGAGTTTTGTTTAATTTGAATTTAAACACAAAGAATCCCACAAATTCCAGGAGATTGTTAACTGCTGTTTCATAATAGTACTTCTAAAGAACAGACTTTTGAAAGACATCAGATAACAAACAGGAGATATTTTTCTCTGACAATGATTCTATGATAAGGCTTACTGGAACTGTGTCTATCTTTTCCTATTCGGCAAAAAAAATCAAAGGAGTCTTACCTCCAAAACTATGATTAACTTCTATTGAAACCAAACCAAAGACATTAAATATCTCTTCTAAACATGGCTTGACTGCAAAACAGAAACTTTAATTCTTCGTAGTCAAGACCTGCCAAAACAACCAAAAAATAATAAAAAAAAAGTTTCCAAGTTACATCATGGGTCAAATTAATTCCTAGTGACCCCCCCATTCCCCTTTTTTTTTTTTTTTAAATACAATGGGATAACTCTAGATATTCGTTTGGTCCATCTGACCAGCATATAAAACCTACAGTGAAATTTTAGACAAACTTGTAACAATGAAAACGTTGTATGTTAAGCCACAGTTTTAATTAAACCCCTATAGAGTGGTGATATGCCTCTTTAAAGAGCGAGAGGTCTATGAACTGGAATTTGAAGACATTTACAAGCTGAAAACAGAAAAGAATTGTGTTTTCCATGAGGAACTGCTGAAAGTCCACTTAGGAAGCATCATAAGGACATGGTTCTTGTGACTGATAACATACAAACCAGCAGGTTACAGATGTCCCAAGTTTATTCCCTGGGACCTTCCACCATGGCCAGAGAAGAATAATTCATTCAAGATTTTTAGGCGAATGACAGACTATGAACTTAAGCCAGCGATCTGAAATAGATCTGAATGTGGGAATTAGTTCTTCTTGGACTGGAAAAACAGTTTAACAGTTCTACACTCTCTTTTCTTTTAGCAGAATGACTTGAAAGACTTAAATGACTTAAATGATCTTTAAATTGCAGAGCATTATAGCAGTGGTGCCCTACTACTTTGTTCTTCCACTAACCTTGACATGCACCCTTTAAGTTCAAAGCTTGATTAGAGAAACAGATTGAAGAGATGAATATTGTATATATACCATAGAAGGAGCCCCATTTGGATTTTTTTTTGTATTAATACATATTGAAGAGGGCATACGTTTAATGTGAAATACTGTATTGACATGTCCTAGAAATACCTGCAGAACATGTCGATATAGAACTTCCAAAAATAAGTATGGATTTTTTTTCTACTGAATAATGAAGAAGTTAGTAAAGCACTCATAAATTCTTGAATATAAATCACTGCTGCCTGAGGCTACAATAGCCTAAATCTCTTCCTTTCAAAGCAGAGTTTTTTCCCTTGTTCCCTGCCTCCCCTTTGATAATATATATATCACAGGACACATCTTGAAAACACCTTTTTTGTCAGTGCTACTGCATAAGGAAGAGATGTAGTACCTGTAGTAAATGTAATCCTTGCTCGCTTAATTTAAGCTGATGAGAGGACAGTCTTAATCAGACAAGTACTGTAGCTGTAGCAAAGGAGGGCAGTAAGGTCCCCAAGTGGAGCGTATTACCTTAGTATCCACTAAAATTTGTTAGCTACATTTATCACCTATGCTGGTTCGTTCTTTAGCAATCTCTGAAGACATATGTTAAACACATACTAGTGGTTTGACAATGCAAATTTCAGAGGAAAAGAAAAATAGTTGCATAGTCTTGAAATATTTTTCCTGTATTCAGAAAAGCAGCATTCAAATGGAGTAACGTGAGATGTAAACATCTAAGACTTTAGTTGTAGAAGTCATTGTCAAACAGCGATCAAATGGAGACAGACTGTATGCATATGGAACAGAATGGTATCAAAAGCAAGAAATGGAAACCACAGAACCATATTTGAAATAATACCTCAGCCTCCTCTATTCCATTTGTCTGCATATTGGAACCAGTCATACCTGGTGGGATGGTGGAACCCATGCTCAAAAAAGCATATAGAAAACAGGCCAGAAAAAAGGGTGATCTCTCAATGTTTGCATTTCAGTAACAACAGGCAAGAAAGGAGAATACTGGAAATATCAGTAATGTTTTTTGGCATAATGGACAACTACTTGTACAGAAAACTGGAAGGTTTTATACCCTTTGGATAGGCATACCATTGAGAAGTGAGTGTCATTTAGAAACACTGTGTCCTTTTAGGCTATAAATCTGAAGCAAATCACCAAAATAAAAGCTTTGGCAGTATTCACATTGTGTCATATCTTATCCTCAAAATTAAGGCATAACAAAATACCTCAGAAAAGAAGGGAACAAAGGTGACTAAACTGTGAGGCAGGAATGTCCTCAGGCCATCATTCCTTGCTTAAGAAGTGAGGAAAATGAATTAAAATTTATTGCCAGCATCCAGTCTTTTGGGGATCAACCCAGTGGGAACTGGGAGCAGTCTGACAAAAACACTACATGAACAGAGGTTACATTGCATCAAAGAAACACTACCATGGTCCGTTTATTGAGCTTCCAGTCTTCTGCAGAAAGACTAATAATGACGTTTGACAACATTAAAGAAGCAGCCCCACAATTCTTCAATTCAACATTAAGAGTAGTCTCAAATAACAGAGGGAAACTTTCAAAAATATTCTTGAAACTACATGAGATAACTGACCAATATACTGAGGTTTCTGTTTTGTTTTTCCCTGAATATGCTTACCATTGCTGGCATTGCCAGTGTAACTCTTTTCGCCCACAACATTACTGCTTGACACTGTCCTGAGTCACGACAAATATGGTCTTTGTCTTTGAGCCTCAGAACACCTGCATCCCTACACAAAGGAGAAATCTTGGTATCATTCTCACCAAGCACATCAAAGTTGTACTCTTGCTCCCTAGCTACATCAGAGGGGAACATTAGGAAAGCCCTGAGAGAAACTCAGCAGTGGATACTGTCACATTTGTCTAAGGTTCAGCTGACAGAATGAGCCACGGGCAGTATGGAGAACTCAGTGAATTTGTGCTGACCATTTCACTTCAGTGCTGATACATGAAAATTGCAGTAACCTAAGATTTGTGATGTTTATTTCCAATAACTGTGTGGGTGAAAAAAACTCTTTGTAAAGCCAAGTAAAGCTTCCCTTACTTTCTGAATGCATCTGGAAGACAAAAGTTACTCTATAACCCTGTTGGTATAACTTTTTCCCCACCACGACACTGAATTTTAAATATCCTTGGTCTCTGAGTGTCTTTGGACTACAAACTTCAAGCACAACAAAATGTATCTTTTTTCTTGATAGTTCTTGGGCATTAACATTCACAGTATTAAAAGCATCTTATGTATAAAACGCATTCGTGTCACGTGCTTGGGAAAATAAGGAAGTCTAATCACTTTTTGGAGCAGATACCACTGATCAGGCAGATAGTAAAAGAAAATAATCATAAAAAATCACATGCCTGGAAAAAAAACAAAAGGTGGACACTTAAAAGAATCTAGTAATAATAAATGGATATGTCTCTATCTACACACTGTATTCACAACTCGTATCTAGGGATCGACTTAACACTGAAACAAAGCAACAATACTTCCCAAAACATTGATACTAGAATAAAATAAGTAAAGACAAATATCCAATAATTACTGCAGAATAATGCAATGGAAAAATCAACACGGTAGTATCACGTCCAAGAATATTTGTTTGCCGATGTGTATATGTAAAGCCATAACAATACCTTTCCAAATACACATAACTAAAAGTTACACTTGTGTGAGTAATTTCTTTTTTCTGGGGGATTATGGTACTGATAGGGAAAAAAAAAAAAACAAAAAAACACACAAATCTTCTTGCAAATTATGAAGGTAAAAGAAAAATTAGAAAATAAAAAATTTCAGGCTGAAGAAAATATTTTATTCAAAGTTGGTGACTTTGTTCAGAAAGTGACTTTTGGAAGAGAAAAATAAAACTTTTTTTTTTCTATTTTCCCTCATTACTCAAGCTTTATTTTAGCCAAAGCTTTTCACTCAATTTTATGCAAAAGTCATAATTAGGTATGCATTTTTCAGGATAAAAAGGTTTTAACTCAAAATTTTATCTGCTTCTACTGAAAATTCAGTAGGATTTGAGTGGCAAAGTGACTTTGCAATTGTTCACTGTCATCCAGGATAATTAAGATACTCATCCAGCAAAACTGCATTCATCTGACTAGCTTTACTGACTTCAAGGACAGTTGGCAAGAGTCTGGGTTGCTCCTGTGTGCAACGAAAGATCCTAGCAAGGAGACTGCACTGTATTTCTTGCAGAGTGATACATATGTCCAGGAATTTCAAAGTGCTGCATAAACATTCATAAATTAAACCTCACTAGGTCACTATAGTTGGAATTCCAATGTTTTCTCATTTGTAAACTGAGACATTATACAGCCCTGTTCCCTTGATGTTATTGAGATTTCTATTGTACAAAGAACCACAACATGAGTCCTGTCCCCTCAGCTACAAAAATGAATGGAATTGATCCAGCAAGTAGTTGCAAAATGAAAAAGGACATGTAAGAAAAATTGGGTGTGGAAAACTGTGCCTAGCATTCAGCAGTGCAAGTAAACTTACATGCCTGATCTGCACAGAGACAGTAGTTATGCCGCAGGGCAGAGACAAGCCACAGTAAGGTCATGCTGGTTTAGGTACAACCCAGTGAGTACACATGAAGTGTAGAGTCCCCTTGTCATCTTACTCCTTCTGCCTCCCTGGAGTATTGCTTTGTCCAAGTATTTGGAGAGCTGACCTTAAAAAAAATGTGAGAGGAGGCTGTCACGTGGATTAGCCATAGAGACAGAAATCCTTTTCTGACAGATCTGAAAAAAAGCTCTTGCTGCTCGGGCACAAAATGTCATAATGAATGCAGAGCACAGCTCTCCTACCAGATCACCAGTCTATTCCTTCTGCTTCCTTTGACCTCTTTATCAAATCCCCTGATTGTAGTTCAGCATACTTTTTCCCACACATGCACCTTCCACTGTAAGATCAAGTTCAACGACTGTCAGGGTGTTTGTTTCTTCTTACCCCACACATCCCTCTGATCCTGAAGTGAAGTTATGCTTAAAATCAGGTTGATGAAATTCTAATCACATTGATAGCAAAAAAGGAGAAAGTTAAAGTCAATGTCAAATTTCTTTTAATTAAAGGAACAACGATGAATTACTTTGGCAAATACAAAGATTTTCTGTCTACAAAGGAAAAAACAAAGCACAGTGGAACATTTCCATTCGTACACTTTTGTACTAGCAAGCAAGTCCCAGTTTGAAGTCACACAACTTTCCATCCCTTTCCCCAACATTGTAAAATAATCTATTTTTTCATAGCAGAAACGTAGCCTCCAGAAAACAGGGCATTTATAATAGATAGATTCTCAGGTACAATAGCATAAGTAGTGATGCTACAGTAATTTCAGAAATAACTCTTTCCATGAATTGGGTCTTAAAATTTCAAACTAAAACAAGATGTATGAGTCACATACACACATGCTCACAGTATCAAGACACTTGTCATCTGTCATCCCGAATGCCTGATTCTGAAAAATTGCTGAGAGAAAATATTAAGACTTTCTTTAATCAGATTTAAATTATATAAAAGTAACCCCATGTTACCTGACTCCTTCCTTCTATTAATGTGGTTTATATTATCCTTCTACATTCTCAGGTGAACTGAACTTTCTATTAAGATTAATGCTACACTTATTTCACTGCACATTAATGTAGAAGACATTATTACTTTGAGCTCCAGGAATTCCCACTGGCAAATGATATTAAATCCATGCATTGTCTCTCTAGCTATCCTGACATGTTGGCTTTAGAACTTCTGTAAATTCAGCCATGGTTGATAGTAGGACCTCATTCCAGAATTTTGACTGAATTATGCAACCACTTTAAAAAAATATATATATCTTGGAAGAAAGTACATACCAGTACAAAACTGCAATTGCTTCTTCCTAAGCCACCACAATGGTTTCTATGGGAACGCTAGAGAAGTTACCAAGTTTTACTTTGAAATAGCAATGGTTTTTTAGAACTGTAAGACTTTCATATCTTGACATATTAATTATACCGTTTAATGTAATGTATTCATCTGTAAAGATGTGTCTTTAAGAGCACTAACATTCTTATACTCTTAGAGATTTACCTCTACTTTTTTAAGGGAAATGTCCTCGAAAATGCTTTAAGAATAATTTATGGGACAAGAAAAACATTGATTACATATTCCCTATGTCTTCTAGCCCAAATAAGTAAGGAAACATGGAGAAATCTCCATGTTCTATGGTATCATTGTTCTTCAGAATTAAGTAAATACAGTCTGTGCAGAGACTTAACAGGTCCTCTCCCACTGCAGATTTACTTCAGGACTTGTCATACTTAACTTCCCCTTTACCCCTAACAAAATTTAGGTTCAGGAAAGGAAAGTTGATAAGCTCTGAAAACTGTACAAAAGCTTCCCTTCTTGGGTGCATCCCTAACTGCTATTGTAGTAATTACATACACAGATTAAAAAGATACGTGTAAACTTTTGTGCAGGGGTTAAAAGAACACTGGAGAAGGAAGTGTGTTCTTGAAGACTACCCAGAAATCTTAAAATTCTTGGAAAATAGGATCTTATTCAGAAGTCCATGATCCAGCAAAATGCCTGGCATGAAATCTATCTCATTTGAGTTGCAGGTATATTGATAGTATTAAATCCCACAGCTCTGCATGCTCCCAGCTTAACACTTGTAGTAGCAAAGCTGTCAATTATTAAACCACGACACAGGCCAAACAGAATCTAGATTCTAAAGGTCCTGTTTAACCTCGCATTTACTATTTGGAGTTAGAGGTTGATACTTGACGTATTTGCCATTTCTGTATAGCTTTAATATGGGCAGCAAAAATTTAATGGTAGTAATCTTCTGTTCCCATATTAGATATTTGATTTAAAGTCACAGAGTCAAGGTTCCTTTCCTGAGGATTCCCAAGGGAAGAGGCGGGCAACATGCAAACACAGAAAATGGAATGAAGCTGATCAAAGTGATGCAACTGAGCACTGGCACTTACCAGACATTTTAGAAGCAACGACATTTTTGTCTGGATTTTATATTATTGGAAACAAATATCACAAGAGGTTTACTTACCACATCCCTCCTCTTCAATAATATTCTTTTATCATACTTCCTATATGGTGAAACTCTTTCTGTTACTCTGTGTAGGTAAAACAGGTGCAAACACCATCTTGAGTCAGTCTGCCAAACCGTAAAGCAGCCCTTTGGGAGGAAAATGTCCTATCAGTCACATCCTGGTCACAATCATGCCTTCCATCCTGAAAAGACCTACTTCTTCCAAGTCATGCCAGTTTCAAGCTGCCTGTTTGATGGATGCACTCACCTTGGAATAAAGAGGTCTGATTTGTAAAAGCTGGTTTTGGATCCTAAACGCTTCTCCCAAGATTTTAGGATACTAGAGTAAATGTCAAATGAGAAACGTGGCCTATTTTAGTTCACTTTTGTATTTACAGTCAATACAAATGTGATACAAAATAGCACTATGGAGCAAGCAGCTCCTTTTTTATTCCTGCTTCTCACAACAACTTAGACTTTTCACCCAAAACACAGCAGAAGACTTCAAAGTATTACCCCTGAAATATTTTTTTTTAATTCTCTTTGACTTCAGAGAGGATGAGCTTGAACTTATACACTTCATGTC
Organism: Charadrius vociferus; assembly: GCF_000708025.1. Lineage (NCBI taxonomy): Eukaryota > Metazoa > Chordata > Aves > Charadriiformes > Charadriidae > Charadrius > Charadrius vociferus. Next base: position 18,190,914 of record NW_009648332.1, on the reverse strand, counting down.
ATACCTCTGCACCATGAAATAACATGGCTTTCATTTATAAGCTCCCTTTCTCCGCTAACTCAGAAAACTAATCATAGAATGGTTTAGGTTGGAAGGGACCTTGAAGATCATTGAGTTCCAACCCACCCCGCCATGGGCAGGGACACCTCCCACTAGACCAGGTTGCTCAAAGCCCCATCCAGCCTGGCCTTGAACACTTCCAGGGATGGGGCCTCAACAACTTCTCTGGGCAACCTGTTCCAGTGCCTTACCACCCTCAGAGTGAAAAATTTCTTCCTAATATTTAATCTAAACCTGCCCTCTTCCAGTTTAAAGCCATTCCCCCTTGTCCTATCACTACACGCCGTAGTAAAAAGTCCTTCCCCAGCTCTCCTGTAGGGCCCCTAATACTGCCAACATTCCCACAAAGCATTCAGCAGCAAACCATGGCCAGAGTCACAGATGGTTTTGGCCCTCTCTATATATCTGTATGTGATTCATATATAAAAGCACTTGCCTAGTGAACATGCAAGGCATAGATCCTGTACACACATGCTAGGTGTATTAATAGTAATGTCAGTGGAAATAGCACATATAGGCAGTTTTACATTTAGATACAGTATCTGAAACTGAAATTGCACTTTGATCTTCTGAGAAATCATTTTTTCATTATTAGAACCTAATTCAGAAAGATACTGAATGATGATTTCCTTCACGTTAAAAACTCATTTTCAATTAATTGGCTTTTCAAGTTACTAGACAAGATTGCACTCCTTAAAATGAGGAATTACTATTATTTCTATCTCCACCTATCGCTATGACACCGATTTGGCTTTCTATAACTATAAACTGTTTACTATTTGTCTTACCTTAGCAGTAGGAAAGCAGAACAAATATGAATACACATTTTCAAAATGACAGCAGCATCTTCAAAGTACTTTAAAACTACATATTTGATTTTAAATATCATTACTGGATTTCATGAGATTCCTATTTGCATCATTTTTCACAATTCATGTCTATTGTGCAAGATTCTTCAGAAAGTGCTGGTATAAAAAACTTACCACATCTCCTTCTGTTATTTATAGACAAAAGCTTAGCCAATGTAAATCCACTTGGAGATCCATGTTCCACAGGTTCTAAAACAGTGCTGTCTAGTCTCCCTCTTGTTGATCTTTTTGCATGTTTATTTTGCTTTGATTTTTAAGTGGAAAGAAAAAAGAAAAAAAATCAAACATGTAAGATCTAGTTTAACTAGTCTGCAATTTACTAACTTTTACCCCTTTGGGAGTGACAGGCAGTAATTTACTCAACACAGCCATGATGCTTTGGTGACCTCTTTCACCTGACGGAAGAGATCATTAAACTGTCTCCTTCTCTTCAAACCCACATGAAAATAGGTGTTCATCATGTCGGGATGAAAGGACTGGAAATGTTGTTTCTTTCCTGCATTTGTCATCTTATCTTTTAAATACTTTTTACGCTGTCCTGATTGTGTTTTATCAGAGAACTGGACTTCTTGTGAAACAAATACTTATACCAGATAACTTCTTTCAGGGATAGCACTGCGGCTTCCTCCAAACTCTGCCATTTCCCGAAAAGCTAATTGTACCCTATGGCCAAAACACAGCTACTGCCTTGTCTTTCTTGAATAACTTGCATATCAGAAACAATATTTTGTTAAGTAATGGCTTACATGCCTGGACAACTCCCAGTACTCAGCTAATGCTAATTGCATTTGCAACTGACTAAGAGTGTGCCTCATGGCAGTTCTTTCAGATCAGCAGTCAGTCCTAACCTGTCACTCCAAAGCAACTTGTTTGTGTGACTGTGCTCTAATTACTGATCTTTTCTGTTCACATGACCACATGACTTTATGATTTGTTAAACTATGGAGCACAGCCAGATACTACATCTTCTACAGCATTTAAGACCAATTTGCAGTATTTCAAAAGAAACATTCTGCCAATTCCTCCTGTGGCTACTAAAAGTGCAAAAGAGGCATCAGCTGGCCCCAGAAGATATATTCTTAACACGTATCTTTTTACAGAAAAGGCTTACGTATGAATGTCCATAGAAGCCACAGGCTCTACCTGTTAAGAGGATTCCAGAGAACAACTTGCAGAACAGCAGAATAAATTAGTCTTAGAGAAGTTCTTCAAAATGAGAAATAAACCCCTTTTTAAAGAGCCAAGACTATCTTCTGGATAAATAAACCATACCTCTACACTACACTCAGTATGTGAAGGTTCTCCCTGGATTTTATTCCAGTTTCTATCAGTTTCCTCTTGCACAGTTGAACTTTGTGAGTTTTCCTCAAAACCACCCCAATATAGCTATGGATATAACAGCATATCATTTAGGGACAAAAGGGAGTAGTGCTTCCATTCTCTTGTTTTGTAGGGAAGGAGCGCACACAGACTTAACATTGTAATCAAAGCATACCTATCGATTAAATTAAAATGAAAACAAAAATGTCATGTCTAGATTTTGGTACCGCAGAAAAGTAAATGACAGCTTATATGCATAGCCTCTTTATGTCCCAAAAATAGCTTTTTCCTTCATAAGCAGTGCCATTGATGCTATTCAGGCAAATGTCTAAGAACATTTTGTTCAGTAATTATTGTGGGCTTGAGCACACACACTATAGAAGAAAAATCTATTTTAAACTCAAAACCCAGTGTGCCCTTCACTGCAGGCACGGCTGTGACTAACAGAGATGTCATGCTTATTATCTTTACCAGGTGCAGAAGCTCAAAATGAACTATTGAGCTCATTAGAAGACACAAAGCAAGGGATAGCATCCAACAGTCATAGCAACAAATTACTGGGATCCAGGCAAACCAGCTGACTACAAATTGAAGTGGAAAAAAAAGATTGAGCATAAGACCTATAGTAATCATTCACAGCAAACCCATAAGTCAAGCAAACAGCCTGATCCTTGATGATTTTTGAACTGTCGATAAGGAATATACCAAAATGCTAGCACGTCTCTGTCACTAACAGTGAAAAAATGACTGTTATTAAAAATTAGACACGTACCTCCTCCCCTCAGGCATGCCTGTTGCACTTCTGTGACTTTAACTTTAACTCTTCTGGCAAAGGAGGATTAAATAGAATTTTTCTACAGTTTCCCTAGAGCCACATAATTTCTTAGGGTGCAATCACTGGTAAGTAGAAAGAGAGATTTGCTCTTCATTTGCACAAAACTGTCCTCTTACCATTTCACTGTCTGCACCTCAATAGATCTTGTGTTTTGTTATTTAAATTGTAGATCAATGTTCAGTGGAATTACACAACGTATACATTAGAATAACAGAAGGAACTGCGCTCAGGATTTGGGTACAAAGTTTTCTATCAGTTTTGCTTTACCTATAAATCAATTTTTAGTTTGTTTCTGCTATTCTTATTTCTAAGTCTTGCATCTCACAAAGGATTATTTTTGAGTTACTGATATAATGCCCTACTCACAATCCCATGGCATTCTGAAGAAGAAACAGACCTGTATTTTGAATGAGGTTGGATTTCTGTCTCTACATTTCTGTAAAAACCCAAAAGTGATAGGTGGGAGTTACAAGTATTATAATCCACCAATCTCAGGCATTTGATTATACTTGAAAAAAAAAGCATTTGTTTTATGTAACATAATTTTTATGTATTCTAATAAATAATAACATCGCTGAGAGGGTGGTTGGTCAGTGGAACAAGTTCCCCAGGGAAGCATTCACAGCACCAAGCCTGTCAGAGTTCAAGAAGCCTCTGGACAATGCTCTTGTCATATGGTTTAGTTTTAGGTAGTCCTGTGAGGAGCATGGAGTTGGAGTTGATGATCCTTAGGAATCTCTTCCAACACAAGACATGGATCATTCTGTTGTTTCCTGTTGGGGTCTCTTGATCACAAAATGGGCATCTACCTTATCACTGAGATCAAGGGTTTCACTCAAAAGTAACCTAGTGTCAAAACTCACTGTATACAACCCAGCACCCACCTTGGAAGGTTTGGATAATCCTTGGAAAGGATCAGTGGAGAAAGCTGAAGTTCAAAAGGGCATTTACTGTAGTCTCAAGTCCATTCTTAACTGCAATGAGAAAAGGCCAAGCAAAGCAAGGTCATGAATAACCAACATCTTCCATCTTGACACAGCCAAAGACATCATCAGAGTCTGTCAGGAGTATGAATATGTTTCAGTAAATCAACAGATAAACTGGTAACTTTATTTCAGCACCTTTATCAGACTATGAGATTGTTACCAGTTGTGGCTGGAAATCAAAAACAAATCGAGAAACTGAACAAAAGTCTGCTTATATTTTATGGGCATTTTCTCTTCAGAAGAGTTCTAAGCAGACTGGAAATCATATTGGCATTGTTGCTATTCTTGAACAAACGCATTATCGCACTAGTTAAAGTCTTGGTCCATTTTAGTCAAATAGAAATATTGCAGTCTCTCACTCTGCACATGCCATATTTTTTTCCTCCGTTAGACTGCTATAATTTATTTTTACAAATGATGAATGAAAGTAACACCTCTGAATCTAATTAGAAAAACAGAATACAGTCAATCCAATTTTTAACAAATAAATGTGACTGAGTGGATCACACCAGTATTCCATAAGAGCCTACTTTGTCTCTGGACACATTATCAGTGCCCATTCATTATCTTTAAAAACTTCATCTTCTTTCATCCATAAAGATGAAATAACTGTGCTCATCAAAGTGCTAAATTTCATGTAGACTTTTTCTGAAACTTTAAGCTACTAAAGAAATAGAATCTTCAGAAGGGAAAAGTCTTCAGGTTAAGAGGTCTGCCAACAGATATGAAGGGTCATCTTCAATGCACAATCCAGTGTCTGTTTTTGCAGAAGTTGTCAAATAATAGAGGTCACATAAAAAAAAAAAAAAAGTCATTAAAGAAAAGCAGCTAGGTCTAAGTACAAAGAATGTTTCTTTCATCTGAGATTTTAAATCTTGGATTCTTGGAGTTATCTTCCTGAACACATTAAGATTAAAGACAGAAAATTTTACAGGTAGATATTCAGAATCTCCAAAAGAAGAGGGTAAAGACTAAAATCAATTCTTCATGAAATAATTTTATTTTAAAGTATCCTACACAATATAAGAGAGTTCAGAAATATACTGAGTATGTCTCATTTTTCGTGGAAGTGTCTTAACAATAAAGCAGGGAAGCTCTTTATGAATTATCTCCCTTTGAAAAGACTTGAAAGACCAGCCTGCAAATTGTTGACATGAAGATGTCACATGAAAAGAAAAAATATCCAATCCATTTTATTGCAAATTGGATATATTTTCATTGGGCTAGGCTATGCACTCTCATGAGTCACAATTCTAAGATGCCAGGATAAATAATTAGACATTTTAAAGTCTTATTTAAGGGACATTACTAACCGCTGACCATTATGTCACTTAAAGAATAGGGCATAATTTGCAAATTGCTAGGTGAAAGTTATAAAATTAGATATTCATTAAATTATGATCATTTATATTTTGACAGTCCATAATAGTTTTAAGATTGCTATGAAGACCTTTTGCATGCCTTTTTACGCTGTGATGGCTAAATCCCCATGGAATTATTAGGACCTGACAGCTCCACATAAAGTTGAAATAATGGGGTTTGGCATCTGAGAGCTCCTTAATCCTCTTCCGTCAATACTGCTGCAATAATTGAAAATGTCAGGCTAAAATGACTGTAAGCCTTAGACGTTTGTCACTTACAATTATTCAAAAAAATTGGTATGATTATTGCACTGTATGTTCAATCACAGAACCACAATACTGAAAGCATAATTACTTCAGCATGTTCAATTCATTTCAATATAAAGCAAAAAAATAAAATATAAATCACCCACCCAGGCCTTTCAAGGAGGCCCTACTCAACTATCAGAAGAAAATTACCCTCTTCTGCAGGAAGAGGCAAATTGTGGTTTCTAATTCATCAATGTATATGAAGAATGGCATTGATACTGTCACTGAAAGCAACAGTTGCATCAGATACATATTATGTAACAGAAACCACGAATATCTGTTCAGGTATACATGTGCAGTCTCACATGTAGCTTCTTCAGGGCAGTGTGATGTATATACTGCATACATATGCAGTATATATGTAGTTGCTACATGTTGACTTTAGGTAATTGATGATGTATGCAATTTTAATCAAGATTTTTTTTTTCTCTTGCTCTTCCTTGACAAAATCTAGCATTACTAAATATTCTCTGGTAGTTTCTAAAAAAAAAAAATATTCAAATACATTATAAATGATTGCTTGTCATTAGTATCCTTGGATACTTTTAATTACTACTGTTATTGCAAAGGTAATGACTTATGAAAATTGTTGGCAGAATGTGAGGTCAGCATTATGCAATGTTAAAGAGTTAAAACTATTTCTGTTAATCATGGGTTCTGACAGTGGGCATTCAATAATTTAATACACAGTAGGTAATCAGCATTTGATTTTTTATCTCTTCCACTCTCTAAAACTTAAGATGAGTTGAGTTCCAGCAGTATCAACACTAAAAATAATCATCTGTGAAGTGTAGGAGTAATAAACCTCCTCTATGAGAAAGCATGTTCTTTTAAAGATAACTCTTCTATAATTCCTTGGTTCCCATGTTTTGGGCTCAAACATCGTTATATTACATCCCAGGAATTCAATGTAAATATAACAAAAGACAAATATATACTTTGTAATGGTGGCTAATTTGTTATCTAATGAATTTTACTGAATAAACAAAACCAAACAAACTATAAATTTGGTAATTTGTATAAATGGTAATTCTCAGCTGCTTTGTCTAGTCCACTGTGCTCTGCTTTTCTTCAAATGACCCTGATACCTAGATACAAGACCACATCTTGGCTAGATACTAAAAGAAGCAACAGACCAAGGATCCCAGCAGCTAGGACCCAATGACATAGCTGAATGAATGCACAGAATCACAGAATGATTGAGGTTGGAAGGGATGTTTGGAGGTCACCTGATCCACCCTTCCTATTCAAGCAGGGCCACCCAGAGCCAGTTGCCCAGGGCCATTTCTAGATGGCTATTGAGTATCTCCAAGGACAGAGACTCTACAACCTCTCTGAGCAACCTTTTCCAGTGTTCGGTCACATGCATCCAAAGATCCTGGAATCACACCTGTTGGTGGCAACATTCCAGTTAAGCTTTCACTAAATAAACTCATCTAAGCAAGGAAGCTTTTAGAAAAGCGCAGTTCAGTGGTCAGAGCAATTCTCAGGACATAAAAGAAACTCAGGTTCAAATGCCATATATGCCTCCAGCCTGCAAAATTCTAATATGGAGAGTCATTCCAAAAAAAGGCCTCTTTTCTTGTATATAAATATATGCATCTCTAAGTAAATATTTGGGGAAGATGAAAAAAATTTTTGAGATTTTTTTTGTTTTTTAACAGTAACACTGCGGAGGAAGTAAATTTGAAAAAATCGATCAATTTGTATAAAGTTTCTATTTTTAGATTTTTCAAATGGATACATTAAATCCTCAGTTCAAAATGTAGGTAACCAGAAACATGAAGGATACCACCCAGCCCTCCCACAGAATCAAGCCTCTTTTTTTCCTATAGGAGAAAAGACATATTTCATATACGAATTATTAATCATCCTCTTTAAATTATACCTAATTACAAGCTTCATTATAGTGACTTAGGCTATATCTAAATTGCAGGAATTAGGGGAATTTAAATTCATGGTAAGACCTGGACACTTACAAGAGCTTCCCATGCCTTGATTTCCATGGGAAGGAAATCTTGATTTACAGGCTGGAAGACATCATACATATTTGGCAAGTTCTACAGTTTTGATGATTGAAGTACCAGGACTGCAGAACACACCTCTGAGAACATCTGATCCACAAGTATGCTTACTTCAAAGTGACAGCAACTCAAGGCTCGATTTCTTAAGTAAGAAGGGAAAATATTGGATGCTTAGTTCTCTCAAATAAATTAATTAGCTTTGTACTGGAAATCAAGAGACAGTTTTATATAATGTGAAATAGTACCACATATACCTCCGCAGAAGTATATTCAAGAGCCCTTGGGCACCTGAGCTCCCGAGCAGTACTGAAGCAGTGCTTAATGACTGTTTTGGCTTTGATTCTCCTTTAACTAATTTTACAGAGCTGTAACCACTGCTGCCACTAGAGTCAAACAACAACAAAACCCAACCCAGATAAGATATATGAAACAACCAGACCCAAAGTTCCTAGAGTAACAGGTCATGCTAGTGCTGCCTATCAAAATGATTGTTGCAAATGCATTTGGTCCATCATCCATCACACCACATATTCAGGCTTTCTAATAAAAACTTGCAATTTTCATCTGGGATTTAGTCCAAGTCCTATTGCCCTAGGTGAAATGATCTTGCAGAACCTTTTAGCTGTTGTTAGGAAAAACATACTATTCTTTGATTCTGATTTGACTCACAACTGAGGGCCCTTCCTACAAACTTTGCTAAGTGATTGTCGTGGTTTGGCCTCAGCCAGCAACAAAGAACCACACAGTCGCTCATGCAACTCCCACAGCCGTGGAAAAAGGAATCGTCAGGGCAAAACTCGTGGGTTAAAATAATGCAATTTAACAGAACGGCAAAAGGAAAAGATGAAAACGCGACTACAGTACCGCCGCGATGTGCACCGACCGGACCCGAGCCGCCGCAGCCCACCCCCAAGCGGCGACTGCTCTCCTCGCCCCGGCTAGCTCTTCTTACAGCCCGGGCATGGCTCACTGGTATGGAATACCTGCCCCCTGCCGGCTCCTGGGGAGATTAACCCCATCCCTGCCGAAACCAGGACAGTGATTAACTGGAAACATTTTTTTCCAGCTCAAAAAGTACAAAGTTAATAACACGATCCCTGAAAAGGCTGACTTTTCCAAAATCTCTGACAGCAGAGTCTCCAGGAAAGACCTGATACAAGACATGCCTCTTCTTCCGGTCAACGGAGGCCAAAGCCTCTAGATTCCCCAGTTTTGTGGAGTTAATTTACCAAGAAATATATGACTGAAAGATATTGTGTTATAGACAGGCAGTGGGTGAAGGAGAGCAAGGATTTATCTGACCTAACCTTGACAGTATTTTTGCCAGTACTTTCTAAAATTTTCAGAATGGGAAGAAGAGATATAGACATTGAGAAGGAGAAATGTTGATCATACAGGACAGCTTTTCCCATTTAAGAAATGTGCTATAATCTTCTGATAAATTTTAAATTTAGGTATTATAAAACATAATGAAAAAATAAAACTATTAGGCAGAAGCATTTCTCAGCTTTATAACTGCCTGAGGAAAATTTTCAGCATCATTATGGCTTTTTGCCATTTGTCTTTTGGGGTCATTCCACAAACAGCAGGTTAGCATAACATTTTAATGAATTTTAGATTCACTTATAGAAATCATTGCAAATAACTGACTGAATGTGATGTTTTTCTTCTCATGCCATATTACTTGCTGTTTCCTAGTCTGCCTAGAAAACAAACAGTTCATTTATGTATGAAGTGTCATAACTTTCAGGTTTGGATTATATACCCCAGATATATATCCATAGTTAAGTGTTAATCATTATGTTACTCACTGTCATTACATAGATGTTGCTATGATTCTGAAAAAGCCATTTAATACCCACTAATATGCAAAGAATGTGCAACCTGTGGGACAGAACCAACTTGTGATAACTTGGTAGTGTATCTACTCCAAAAACTTTCTTATATAAATGAGTGTTTGAGCCCTGTTTCAAAGGCAAACCACTGGAGCACAAAAACACTGACTCAAGTACCTTTGCATAAAACTGCATTGTACCATTTACCTACACTCAAAATAATTGCAGAGTCATGTACTGTTTCAGCAAAGACAACCTGAAGAAAGAATAAGCTAGTATCTTTTAGTCATTTATCTTCCATTCTCTCAAAACTCCTCAGAGACACTACTCATGTTTTTATTTTAAACTCAATCTTGGGATTGTGTTGGTTAAAATTGATCTGTCTTTTCTAAAACTGGGTAGTCTTGCATACTATCTCTAGAAGTTCATTTGCACTGAAACGCAAAAACTGTGTTAACTCTCTTAATATCACCAAACTGATTAACACTACCAATAGAAAACAAAAACATCTGTGTTTTCAGGTCGCATAGATGTTGGTTTATGCTGAGGGGAGAAAAATCCAATCCTTATATAATATTTGTGTTGGCTTCTATTTCTCTGTAATGGTGACAATACTGAACTTCAACCCTCTTCACTTTCAGGGGTGAACTTTGCTGTTTTGACTTCAAGTTGCTTCTTTTTAACTTTATCTCTTTCATTTCCTTTCTCACTAGACTTCAAGCCTTTCTTTCCCTCTTTTCCACATTCCTCCAGAACATCCCTTCCTTAATACATCACTTCCCCATTGCAGTTTTCCCAAATTCTAGCTTCTCCCTCATCTTCTGTTGCTGAGGCTTTTCTGAGCCTTGGTGCAAATGAAATATTCACTTGAATATTTCAAGTGAATATATAACTCTGAGTTCAGAGTTACGAAAAACACATCATCAGAATAACTGTGATGTAATAAATAGTACTATAATACTTCTTCAAAACATCACTGATGGCCTTCTCATAACATATTCCAGTAATGCTTCATCAGAAACATGTTTTCCAAGACAGAAATGGAGCCAGAGAAGATACATATCTAGAGAAGAATACACATCAAAGACAGTACTGCAAAAATCTATTTTGTGAGAAAGGAAATAAACTTTCACATTTTTCACTGTTGATTTTTCCAAAGAAACTTCAAGCTTGGTTTTCGCTTGTTTAAATGGTTCATCGCTTCTATTCTGTTCCAATGCAATCTTTATCTTAACCTGCTTTTTATAACAAGCTATAACTACAGAACATTTTCAAATTATTTAAAGCTATACTGTCTTGAGGCTTAAAAAGCCAGTGCAGCTTTTGATGTGTGTATGAGAGGAAACAAGAAAAGAGAGGAAGAAGGTTACATTACTATAGGTTACTTAGCTATAAATTATTCTTAGGATTATTTGGTAGCAAAAATGAGAAGTAAAAATAAGAATGTTTTTGTGAAATTAGTCCCCAGCCCATCCCCACAATATTTCATATAAATAGTAACTATTTCTTTTAGAGGAAGAAATGATGGCTCCTGCAGCCGTGTCCTGGTAGTAATCAGCTAGCTGAGTTAACAAAAAGAAATTTTATATGCAGCAACCTGAATGAGGCACTCGGTTCTAATAATTTCAATTTTAATGAGAAAGACAATCAGACCTTATATATGAAAGCTGTTGACTCTACTCAAGATGATACTCATTGCTATGAGTATTGCCTACCATTAAAAAAGAAAATGTTCATTGTCATATACAATATTGGAAGGGGAAGTCAGGAAAGGGTTAGATTGATCTTTCAGCATCAAGTACACTCTTCAGGAGAGAGCTGCCAGTGACTTACACAAATAATTATAGAATACACAGCAGGCAGCATTAACTGAAATCAACAGGTGTTTTTCACTGACTTCAATGACACCAGAATGCAACATTCTCAAAACTCATTGTCAGAATTTTGGCCCTGATAACCTAACCAACCTGATCTAACCAATAGTAAAGTTGCACATTTAGTAAGTACCCTAACATTTGTATTTTATTCATTTGACTATGGTGTTGCTGAACCAACAACACATTCAGACAGAGAAAAACACTGGTAACTTGGCTATTTGGTTGATTTCTGCCAAAAATTGTTTGTACAAGACCAATTCAATCCAAGCAGAAACTTTCCTGCCCCAGCTGATCTTACTGTTCTTACCACTTCATCTTAAATTCCATAATGAACCTTTCCTCCTACCTAAGACATCTCAGTCTATCTTGACCCACTGGACTATCAAGCCATCTCTGTCTATTGATGAAATTTCTGCACTTTTCAACTGACACTCCTCAGCATTTATGTTCTTCCCTTCCTTTTAGTTTATGGTGACTACAAGTTCCTGAAGGATTATGTCTATCTAGTTCAGTCTGGTCACATTATGGTAGAAAAATTGCTTAACATAGAGCATATAAGTACTTTGGTTAGCTTTGCTGAATCAGGATGATTTTAATGAGTTCTTTTAATCTTGTTGCCTTATATTGTTTTCATAATCTTCCCTCCTCAGAGCTAAAAGCTTATGGTATTTCTTGTTATTTGGTAAATAAACACGGTTTTATTATCTTTTTTCATTTGCTCTACAGTACGAGGGTTTTGCATGAACTACCCATATATTCAAACTTCTGTTTGGAATTAGTGCTGTTTTTAAATAATTATGGTTGTAATAGAGTCACTAAAAAAACTTTGTATCTGACGAAAAAAAAATCCTTTCATTAATTGTCTCTTTATTCTTCCTATGCATTTGTGTATGAAGGCTAAGATACTGGCAGTCTACCAGACTTCTCAATGGATAATTTCCTCTAAATGATGAATTAGAGCTATTTTTACTTCTGTATTTTCATATGCTGCACTACCTTCCTTTTTGTTATTGGTATGAGGAAGTCAATTATTGCGTTGTTATGGGATAGTCAGCTTCTTTGTCTCCCTCTCTCTTTATATATGTCCCTCTATATATAAACACTTATATCAGTTTACTCATTAAAGTAATTCACCAAACTCTTCTTAATATCAAAATTAGGAAACTCACAATACACCATTCTTTGATCATGCAGTTTGAAGCAAAACATCTGAAGTGAAATTAAGACTGTTCTAACACTGAGCGTTTAGTGTTGTCAGTCAAAATAAGAAGGAACTTACAATAACAGTCTTTGGGATCTTCCTAAGTAATTCCAGAGCATCTAAGTTAACACTTCCATCTACTAACTTTTGTCCTACCAATGTCCTAAAGCTAGAGCAAAATACTAATAAAGCAGCCTACGTCTCATCCGTCTCATCCTCAGTCACAAGTGAAATGTTATGCCCTAAAATTAACAAGCTAATTTGTCTGTTTATCTTCCGTACAAGCAACTCCAGCTTTACTTCTATATATTTCCCCTCTGGTTTGCAAGGATTTTCCTACAAATACTGTAAAGATACTTTTTGTCTCCATTTAAATCCTTTATGAAAACCCTGCCTTTCTGGGAAGTCTACAAAACCCGTGATGCTGATATGCTAGAAAGTAATCTGTCTTTCTAATCGGCACTATTTATTGCGTTTCTTTACTCTTCTATTTGTCATATCTATCCACCATCTTATGTCTTAGACTTAATTCCTAAGCACCCGGGGCAAGGATCATTTATTAACTCTGTTTGTACAACATGAAGTGCAACAGGGTTATGATTTATGCCAGAGCTGACAAATTAAATAAATAGCCTGTCTTTCCCCTGAGAGCCTCAAACGCTGGTTTTCAGAACATTTGTAAAACAAGTACTGGAACTGAATAAAGTGACTTGGATAGTGAGCGCAAAAAGTATTTTATGGACATTTCTCTCAAACTGAGGAATTCATGCTTTTCGTCTTTGGTGATACTCCTAAATATTTTTGTTTCAAGAAATCTTTCAACTTTTTTTTCCAAACACAACAAAACCCTGCAATAAGTGAACATGAGTTTAGGTGCAGGAATAGAATACTAGAAACTATGGATTTATAAATGCAGGTATATATCAATTATAAGACACAAAAGCAATGTTTATTCGTTACTCACTGGTTCTCTGGCAAGCACTTGATCGAACCTTAAAGATTCCCTTTAATCAGAAATGAAATAAACACATCTGAAAGCCACATACATGCACACAGATTGCTTTTTTACATTCATAAATACCTCCAAAGGGGTTTATCTACCTAAGGGTTCACATGACATATCTGTTTTATAAGGAACTACGTGGTTGTGTGCATGCAAAGCAGGTATACTCTGGCATTCCAACTTTCTGAATGTGTATTATTCCTTCCGACTCTTGAGAATAATATGAGAGAGATTTTTTAGAAATGGTTTTGATGAAAGTGATGAAAATCTGTTACACTCTGTTCACAGATAAGAGTCAAGCAGATTCAGTGAGAAGCATTAGCCTTCTATTCTGTCACTAGAAGGCTTTGAAATCAACCCACTTAACATTTAAACGTTTCAGCTTGCTGGATTTGGAAAAAAAATATATAAGCCCTTGCCACTATTTCATGACACCTGACAGAGAAAATATGATGTCCTTTCAATCTTTTGCTCCAATCCAGCTTAACTAGCAAAAAGCTCCTACTGAAGAATAGAGAGTGATGGTTTTAAAAGAAAGGGGGAATAAAAAGTGGGGAAAGGGAAAAGAAAAATTAACTGTCATGGCAACTAAGAGATTAATTCAATCTGGCCCATCCTAATTATCACACTAGGGCAAATCACAGAATTTGAGTAACTTAGTACAGAAGATAGGTCAAATTGGACTTGAAAAACTGTCATATTACTATTAATCTATCATAGACCTCACAGTGAACTGCCATATGGTCCCACATATCCTGCCACTTAGTAACAGAATTCAAAGGCTTCATTTTTGTCATTCTAAAAGACAGTTTTTCAAGGTGAAAGTTCTTTCAACTCAGTGACCAATATAAGCTTTTTATTCATGCAAGTAGACCTGCTGGTCTAAGTGTTCACAAAAGGGGAAAAAAAACAAATCATCAATTGCACACTTAAAAACACTTAAAAACTTAAAAACCTGACAAATATACTTGATATTTACTACAATACTTCACTGAACAGAACAGGCTTATTTCAGAAAAGTAGTAAAGTGGCACTGATAGATAAGACCTTTTCTCTGGAGAGGCTAGGGTCACAGCTCTCATGTATGCTAAGAAAAAGCTTTTCAAAGATTCAAAGTTTCCCCAAACAGTAAATATGGAAAAAGACTGTATACTTGTAAAATTCAAGCCTGCACACTGTATTCGCAAAAAATCAACTGTGGTTGCAAAACGATGCAAAAGAAAGAATTTTCAGCACCATGTATATGACAAGTTGTTATTATTTCACTACAGATACAGTTAGTCTGATTTGTCACCACATTCAAATTTTATGTGCGAATTCTGGCCTCAGTCAAACTACAAAAAGCATGAAGAAATAAGCAATCTGTTCCTATAAACTACTGAATTTTCTGAAAATTTGACCCCAGGGAGATAGATTTCCTTGGTTAGTCTTTACATGACTGAAACCATGTCCAGCCCCATTATTTTTCATCATTCAATTGAATTTAAACAAATACAGTTTTCCCCTCTCGGACTGACCACACTTGTACACTTGTGCTATTGAAACTGCAGAGCATATGATTAATAAAGGACAAAACAAATGCAGAACACTAAGACTGTAATATTACATTTCCTTAGGAAGATGGAATTGAATTGTAAAAGATGGGGAATGGCAGAAAGAACAATAAATAGAATCCCTTAGAAACGGGTTTCTTTACCCAAGTGGATAGAAATTGGATAGTTGATAAAACTGGACACAAAACAGATAGAAATAGATTATGACAATCTACATTTTAATACTCTAGTTAAATTTGATTTAAGGCCATTTACAGAAGGAACAAGTTTTCTGCACAGGTAGACACACCAAGGGAAAAGAAGAGAGTTTTAACACGCATGAAAAACATGCTTTAAAACTATGTGTCAGCAGAAAAGCATTGTTACATGGAAGAAGGAAAAGTACCCAGAAAGGATTTTTCATATCAAAGGCAGTGCTTGACAAGAGAAGGGGCATCAGCTACCTGAAAGAAAACTCTTCTTCTCAATGCAGTCTGATGTGAACCCCCTGGGAGAGAAAAAGAACCAAGTCAAAAATACTGGCATGACAATGGCTGACGTTCTTTAATCTTTGTTACCTGTGTTCCATACAACTTAGAGGCACAGCTTCACACAAAACAAAAATTCTGGGGATTTACAAATAAATCTGTCCTATTGTGCTTTTTTTTTAAAATGGCAGGCCTTATTCATCCTATGCTTATTTTTCTGTTTTTACTTCTGGAATAGAAACTAGTGATTTATTTTGACAGATACAAAAGATTGCTGAGAGGGAATATCCTTCTGGCCTATGGCAAACAAAAATGATTAGAGATAGATCTAGACTGTGAGATGTCACAGCAGTTGGAATACACACTGGCAGAGAGGAGGCCCAATGGCTGTGGAACACCAGATATAGCATGCAATATTATATGGCTTGATCATGAGTACCACAATACAAGCATATGTTGTGCTTCTCAGGCAAATAATCCATAATCATACCTCACAGATATCCATGTGTAAAATTTATTCTCATATGCTTGTCATTCAACTGAAGCAGTTGCTCTCATGTCTAGATGTGCAACTCATTGTCATAGTCTGTAGTCAAATTACCATCATTGGGCATGAGTTACTTTACTGTGGGATCACAACTATTACATGATGAAGTACCAATGGCATTTTGCATCACTTTGTGTTGATTTCTCACTCACTGCTCATCTCTGTGCAGTCAGATGACTTAAGTAATTTTGTAATCATAGGCTATCCAACCACTTTAAAATGTTATCACAATCACAAAAAATTATGTGCTACTGAAGTCAATGGATATCAATACAGCACAGCTGGGATAGCTAACGGATGAGGCTTTTTCTAAAGTTAAGGTCTTTGGAACTTTCTAGTGCTGTGATCAACCAGTAATTTAGCAAATATTAATTAACTGATGCTTAGTTAATTTGCATAATTTAATGCTAGAAACCACACATCGTATCAAAGTATGTCCAGCTATTAGACCAAAGCAGGTTGCTCAGGGCTTCATCCTGTCTGCTCTTGAAAACCTCCAGGGATGAAGCTTGTACAACTTCTCTGGGCAAACTGCATGATTGCTTGACTGTCCTCATGGTGAAAAAGATGTCCCTAAATGCTCTCTAAACCTCTGTTGCTTCAACTTATCCCCATTGTCTGTTGTGATTCCACCATGCAACCCTGAGAAAAGCATGGCTCCACCTTCTTGATCACTTCATCATATGTGTTGGAATGCAGTTATGTTCCCCTGAAGCTTTCTCTTCTCCACACTGAACAGGCACTTGTTCCCTCAGCATCTCTTCACAGGCACATGCTGCAGCTTCCAACCATCTTGCTCGTCCTCTGCTGAACTCACTCCTATTGACTGATGTCGTTCTGTATTGGGAGGCCCAAAACTGGATGTAGTATTCTAGATTTGGTCTAATAATGAGTGCTGAGTAGAGGGGGATAATCACTTCCCTAGGTGTACTGGCTACAGTCCTGTTAATATAGCCCAAGATGCTATTGGCCTCCTTTGCTACTAGGGCATGCTGCCAGTTCATGTTCAGCCTCCTGTCTGTCAAGACCCCCAAGTCTCATACTGTAAAAATTTTCAGCAGAAAAAAGAAGAAAAGTTATATGTTAATTTTACTTCACAATTACATTCTACCTAACATGTTTTGATGGTCCCTTAACTTGGCATTAGAGAGACCTGACCAATGTTGACTGAAACCTATCAAGTCTTGTTGCTTTCAACAGGCTTTGAATTTGATCCTAACTACTGGTTATCAAGAAGAAACCCCAAATCTGTCTGTGTTCTGTGTTTTTCTTTCTTCACTCTTCTGGGGTACAGGTAAGCCTCTCTAGAATGCACACACATATATGCGTACCATTAAGAGCTCTAGTTCTACAACTGCCATCTACCAGGGACAGGAAAATAAAACTGCAAGATCTGCTTTGTGGATAGAACTGAAATTTCTTTTACTCTGAATATAATTTTGAGCAGAGAGCAAATGAAGATCAAGGACTGCAAAAACAATGAAAATTGGAAGTGCTATGAATGGCCCAGGTTGCAGATCTCACTCAAGCAAATGCTCCCCACTGAAGAAGTAATGCATGATTGAGCTCCAGATCAATTTTATAAACACTAAAAGATTCCATTAATAGTTTATATTTAACAGAGGACCAAGCACAAAACCTAAATTTTCAGAGTGACTCCCTAAAAGCAGAAAAGAAGCACTGGAAGATAGAGAAATATAACCTCCACAAAATTTGCACTTCAGTTTTCTGAAATACACAGGAATTTATATTTTTAATCAAGCCCATATCCCATCAATGAAGGCTATGTATGAATAT
>NW_009648332.1:18143977-18172844 GCF_000708025.1 Charadrius vociferus | reverse complement strand
CACAGTGAACAGCAACAGAAGTGGAAATGGGTCAATGTATTCAAATCAAAGATTGATGTGTGTCATTATCACATGGTCTTCTAGTGCCTGTTTTCCTAGTGGGTTTAATATTGCATGTGAAACAGCTATACCCCGTTACGCATAACGGACACTATAGGTTATAGTGCTAAACTTCGTTCCCTTCCATAATTATTAAATCACTTATTTGTTTTTGTTCTTTAGATTTATGTCATGCAGACTGAACTGTGCAAAATGACACCCTTCCAGGGAATCAGTAATAAGCAGTAATGCTTTGTTTCATTGTCCAAACACAAGAAAGGACACTTGTCTGAAGAACTGCATTTGCATTTCAATACTTCTACCTCATAAAAAGCCCCTTCTAGAAGTATTAATTAGGCTACAGTATTAAAATCCTGTCGAGAATGTGCTTAGTTTAATAACAGCATGTCATAAGAACTCTTTTAATGCAAATATAGTACAGTTACAGAATTATAATTGTTTTATATTACTGAATACCATTCATATATAAACAACGAATTTACATCTCATCTTTCTAAAACGTCTCTTACACAAGAGTATCACAGAAATCTTTTGTGGGGAATTAGGTAGTTATGCATTGCTTTTCTGCTGCTCAGGTTATCAGTCTGATAACAGTTCATCTTACCGCCAGGAGTTTAATCAAGCAAGACTGCTAAGATGAAAATCAATAGCAAAGAGTACAATGAAATAAATAAGGTATTTATAGTAGACAGCTTCAAAGAAGTTAAAATAACATTGGCTTGAGCTATTTACCAGGTGGGAGCTAGTGGTCTGGCACCCCCCAGGCTGCTGGTTTATTATTTTCTGGCTGATAGCCTATAGTGGAAGGAAATCCTAAACCTTAAAATGTTGACCAAGGAAAGCAGGAAAATTAATAACTATCAGGAGCTTACAGCTTAAAACCAGGTGAAAGAACCAGATGGGTAGTTAGGGAGCTACCAAATGTATAAGACGGAGGTAGAAAAAAGCCTGTTTTGCATACTAAGTAGCTAGACTTGAAATCATTAATTTCCAGTTAACCATTCAGGCACTTTAAAATGCGGACATTCTTTACAAAATACAATACTGCTTTTCAACTGTCTAAAGTCATCTTACATTTCTGATTTTCCTCCTAACTCTACTGCTACGTATTACCTTTTCACTGCCAGAATTCTCATCCTCCTTTAATGTGAGAAGGTTGACCCACCCTTCCTTCTTTCTTTCTCTCAAATCAAACAGAGCTTGTGCTTCTTTCAAACACAGTATAGTTTAAAGAAACTCTTTGAGATGGGATTTGAAGACAAGTCTGTCACGTTCGTGCTGTTAACACCTCTACACAATGCTATTTGGGAACCTACCACCAAACTTTTCATGATAAAGATTTAATGCTTTCTCTTCCAATGTATAGTACAGGTTCAGAATATTAACAGGCATTTCAGTACCTTCTTATACTTCCACGCTCCCTCCATTTTATTTTTCCTAATATCATCCAGTACTCTCTCCATTTTCTTAGAACAGAAACATCATATTTCAGTTCTTTATTTTTTTATGCAACTGCTGTACAATTTCATACACAGGAGAAGTATTCACTATAAAATATGCAAATTCTGTTAAGAAAACTAAGAAGGGTGGACTATATCTTCCCATTACCCAAACAGTAAAAAACACAGAATTAAATTAATACAAAATTCAAAAGACAAAATTGGGAAAAATTAGAGTCCTGCCACATTCCAGTTTAAGAGAAAACAACATTCCAAAGACAGGAGTGTGAACCGCCTCTGGAGGGTGTGCCCTGTGGCAATATGAGGAACAAGTGAATGAAATAGTTGAAAATTCTACAGAAGAAGGAGTACCAAGTTATTCCAAAGATGCTCAGTGCAAAGTCTTTTAAGCAGAATAATTTACAATTTCACAAATAGCTTCTTCAAATGAAATCAACATTATGGATTCCACATTTTGGAATCACAATACCACATCTGCTTTTCTTATGTCTCACCAGAGAAAGCATTGCATGTTCAGTAAAAAGACATATGGGACCATATATGACCTGGCAGTGACAGCAGAACACCATTTTGTATTGTTTCTATCATAACAGATTTCATTTCAGGTTGTAAAGTTCCATTGTGATGTTGAACATGTGGACTATAAACAAGCATAAAGTTTTAAAGCTTTTTTCTTCTTAAAAATAATAATAATAAAAAAAATTAAAAAGCCATCTTCCATGCCAAGTAAGCATCATCTGAAGCCTATTAGGAAGATCCCAAATGTCCTTTTAATAATTGACCAGACAGAAGGTGTTGTATAGTTGAGGGGGAGAAAAGGGTTTGAAAACAAGCTTTACCATCTCTTTCATGATTAAGCTTGAAAATTGCAATGAAATGCTCTGTAACCTACAATAGCATGTGCTTACCAAAAAAACCAATCTCAGTTTGGAGAGCAAACAAAAATTTGACTTCAGGATAAATTACTAGATACTAGATTATTAGTCTCTTAGGCAGTCTCATGCCTGTCTAGGATATCTGCAATGTGAAAGCGTTTCCCAATGATAAATTCATGTTCCTTACATATATGAAACAGAAACAGTGCAAAACTGAGAATAGCTAATCTTTCCCACTGAGCTGTTGAAATAATTACATTGTCCTTGTGCTACCAGTGAAGCTAATGGCGCAGAAAAGAGGCTGATTCTTTGCTTCCAAAATTGAGTATATCATCTGGACAACGAAGGTTGACTCATCTGATATTCCTGTTACCTTTTGAAATACCCAGTGGCTCATATGAAAAGGGCAAAGAATGGGTTTATGTAGGACAAAAATAAAATGGCTTCCTTTGACTTACTAGACAGTCTAGACAGTGGTTCACAATATGCTGCGCATCTGCCAACTCTAATTCATGCACAGGGCTCTGTATATCATTGCCTTTGCTATTCCTTTCAGAATTGCCTTTCAGAAGTAGGAAAGAAGTTGGGTAAATAATGACATAAAGATGATAGAACGCCTGTCCTCCTAGTTTGGTCTGATGCCTGTCTGGCAGTAGTTCTGTATTTGTGCCAGACTATGCTGACTGAATGCTCACTGTGTCCTGTCTGTGTCTCACCCCTTTCCTGCCAAAATATATACGCATCTTTTACTGAGCTTTCACATTGGGAAAATTCAGTGCACTTTCCTCATCTATCTGATACACCATTTCACAGTTGCCTCTTGTGAAATGGTACTTTTCTCTGAAGCTGATCATGAATTCACACAAAATATGAACAGTTCAGATAACGGCATGTATTCTCCTTGCTACCCGAACATTATAATTATTATCCTCATGCAAAATTTTCCATGACTATGTACTGCTCTCAATAGATTCATGGCATCTTAGAAAGGAAAAATAAAATTAGCATGTGTCTGGTGGCCATTAAATTATTCAGTGCTGTTTTATTGAACTCCAGGCTGTAGATGTTAAAATGAGAGATAAATTGATAAAAGA
The DNA here is from genome assembly GCF_000708025.1 of Charadrius vociferus. Classification (NCBI taxonomy): domain Eukaryota; kingdom Metazoa; phylum Chordata; class Aves; order Charadriiformes; family Charadriidae; genus Charadrius; species Charadrius vociferus. Next base: position 18,169,355 of record NW_009648332.1, on the reverse strand, counting down.
TGGTTCACTGTTTTTCACCTTCTGCCATTTTCCCCCCATCGAAATCCTGAGCATCACATCACTTTCTGACATCTCATTTGAAGGCCCATCTTGCAGTTATTTTATCCATACTGCACCTGTTAGCACAAACACAGGAATTCATTTGTGTATTCTCAAACAGCAATACAAAGCGCTACTCTTAGGAACTGATGGGGCCAAATTTTCTTTAGAAAATTTGGTCTAGATACAGTTAGACATACATGTAGAAAAAAGAAATGGGAAGGCAAGCTGAAGTCAGTAACATTTGATTTATACTGGTATAAAGCAGAGTAAAATTTGATATGATAATTTATCATTAATCCAATTCATAGTATGAGTACTACTCTGAGTAGCAAACAGCTGAAGGAGCAAGGAAAATCCTTCATCTGCTTCAGGGACACTAGAATCTCCTGCTGTACCTGGTTTTGGGGAACTAGCAGTAAGACTGGTGAAGAAATACCAGGAAAATACCAGGTGCAAACCCAGCCCAGCAATAACAGCAGACACTCTGAGAGTCTCTAGGATTATGCCTCAGTTCTCTCTCCCCATGCTTTGTACCTAGCTGTTCTGAGCTTCTTTTCTGTGTCCCTTTCTCCACAGTATATTCACTGGTATATTCAGTGGTATGTAAAAACCGAGTAAGTGGTAGTAGGAGGCTGCTGAGGGGTTAATTACGTGCCTTGTGGATGCTGAAAGCTCTCAAGCTCCTTTGTACTCACTATTTAGTGTAAACAGTATTGGCAAACATTTACCATTATGGCTAAGTTCTGTCAGCATTCATTTACAAGCAAGAAAAAGTAACGCAGATGGCAGTTAAAAACAGAGCCATGGACCACTTCCTTTCAAATAAAAACTGTAAATTATATCTACTGGGAATGATTTAGAAACAGAAGTTCAGCTGATGGCATTTTGTGTCAAATACCGGAAATATACAGATCTACTTCTACTAGACAATTGCCTTTTTTTTCTCTTATGGACTATTTTCATCTAGAACAACAATAAGAGAGCGGGATCTTTAAGCTCTTGCCTGAACATGTCTGTCCATTACATTTTTGTCAAAAGCTGACATACAATCACTTACTCGTCCACAGATAATGTCAGATGCTTTCAATCAGTGCTCAGAAACTATCATTTATACTTACAGAAAAAAACAAGTATCAAATCCTGCACTTTATTTGTAGCTGCTAAAGATTCCAATTCTATACACTACTTTCAACTTCTGTCAATTCTGATGTTTCTAAAGGTGTAAAGGACAGAATTAGACTTAACACAGGAATTGCAGATTACTGATGCCGTAAAATGTCTCCAGACCTTTCCAGAAGAAGAAAACAAGGACACCTTTAATGAAGACACTGGGCCATATTCTCAAGTAATTTCAAGTGAAATTCAAGTCACAGATTTGCAAAGCACAAAATACAAGAAAGTAACAGTAAATTGAACAATTCACTGTTTTGAACAGAGCATTGATCAATTCTAATTAAGAAACACTCTGAAAACCATGAAAAGGGTGAACTTACATTCATTTTCATATTATTTATCAGTTTGCCTTCAAGACAATTCTTAAAGCTAGTATCCACAGAGATTAGAAAATATTTTTCATGGACTCTTATTAAATTCAATTATTTACTTCTATACTCATCTAATAAAGGTTAATCATTCTGTTAAAATTTGTTCTCAGAATAAGACTTTCTTTTCCTTTGTGTAACATGTGACCCACTAAGATTTACAGTACCTTTGTAAAGATGCTGTCTTCAAGATCTCAGGAAACAACTCTGGGGCATTTTACATATATGGGACAAGTCTTAGAGTAAAAAAGTTTTTTTTTCTTTTAGGGTGATGAAACATGGAAAATACCCGCAAAGCTTCAAGTATTTTTCCAACTGCGATCTACATTTTGTGCTGGTGTTGATGCTTCTCAACTGTTCTGTATATTAAAATATTGGTTTAGTTTTTCAGTTCTTATATTCCACTTCTATTCTAACTTTCAAGCATTACTCAGACTAAGTAAGAGTAAAAATCTCTCACATAAGGATTACCAGTAAGGTAATAAATAGCCAATACAGCCCAAAAGTCCAAAATAATCAATGCCCTAAAGTTACATTTAGCTTTTTTACATGTTTTCACAGAATGGTTTAGGTTGGAAAGGACCTTGAAGATCATTGAGTCCCAACCTCCCTGCCATGGGCAGGGATTGTATTGTAATCCAAGGGTTATACATACAGACATCAATGGCCTATGACCCCCACAACCACCACCTTTTACATAAATATTTTTTTGTTTTATATTCTCCTTTTCTTCAATTGCTCCATAACTTACAAAAGTATGCAGTTTAGGTGGCTTACTAAAGTATCAAGTTGAAGCTCCAAAAATATTCCCATGTACACTAGAAACTCATGCAAAGGTCCTGAGGTCCTTACCCTGTCCTTCATGCTATTAGCTCTCAGTACATTTTTCAAATACATTTTCTGATCCTTTAATGCTTGCTCTGTCATTCGAGTACAGAACATACTCACCTGAACCTATTTTCTTTTTTCTACAATGTTTTTTTGTCTGCTTTTTTTTTCCTCTCAGTCTTGCCTTTGTCTCCTATCTAACTAGTATCTGTTTTCTGCTTTACTATCCTTCAGTGAAGCAGACAGAAAGAAATAACTGATTGCTGGATATGGAACCTATGGGTACATCTCTACTGTCACATTAGCTCACACAAAAAGCTGAATTCTGCAGTTGCCCATACCGCCTAGTGGTTTACTCACCCTCACTAGGGCCTGGCAGTGAAACTCAGACATATCGAGGGATCATCCTGAACTCCAGTCCATCTCTACAGAGTGTGGATGGCATGAATTTGAGCATTGTAGCATGGCAAATTTGAATCCATATGAGACACAGATAACAAAGATCCTACAGACAGCATCTGAACTTTGTATTGTATTATATGCTTTGGGAATGGCCCACACCAAAATGTGAAACTTCAGTTGAACAGCTTGGAACTGCTGGATCTATTCTAGTCTTCCTTAATTTAAAAGGGAAAGAGAGTTTCTCTCCTTAGTGGATGCCAGTTGTGACAGTGCTACATGCTAAAGCTTTCAGTTTATATTGGAGTCTATGGTGTGCATTTATTTCCTACTAATGTAATGCAACATTTAACACCTATACTAAGTTGCTAGAGAAGGAATAAGTGAATGAGAATCCAAAATAATGTCAACAGCCAGAGGAGAGTAAATAATAATTATTTAAAAAAAAATAAAAATCTCACAGGTTTCAAACACCCATGGTAGTTATAAGCCATTGTGTGTATGATCCACATGAAGTGCACCAAAAGATTCAAAATCCTTGGTATTCCTGACTAAATTTAAACAATATTAATGGCTTTAAAAGGTGTTATGGTATTGAACAAATGGTCCAATAATATCACTTTTTCCAGCAATTAAATAAAACAACTGGAGATATAATAACTCTCAGAAAACACTATTTTCTATGATTGTCCAGTGCGTTAGAGCAGTAAATTTTGAATTTTAAGAATTTTCCAAGTGATATAGGAATCCAACTCACTTCTTTCAAAGTGACTTTGACATGGACAAGCCCATCTTTAACTGAAAGTCAGGGGGAGTTACGCTTTTAAGTAATTTTTGGATATTTTTGCCATAGTGATTCATGGCTAGATCTTCAAACGGCATAAAGAAGCATAGCTCCACAGACTTCATAGAATTACGTTGTTTTATAGTGGCTGAGAAGCTGATCCCACAACATGAAAAGTAGAGTTCTTGATGTACAATCAAAATGCAAAAGGTTTTGGATCAGTAGCTAAGTATGTTTATAACTAAAGGTCTGATAAACATTGATAACTAATCCCAAAGTTTACTCTGTATAAACTCAGAGAATTTTCACTTTAAAATACTGTAAAACCCTTAATGACCAGCAGGCCACTCCTGAGTGATCCATGGACTATTTCCAAAGAAACCAGAATATTTTATAGTTTCAGCTGTGAACCAGAAGAAATAAATATTTTCACATTGCTTTGCCATGGCACAAGATGAGATTATAACAATGCATCTGACAATTTTTCCTAAAGTCTGTAAGCTCCACTAATCAAAAAATCAAAAGTACAGACTGTGAGATATGTCTGTTTGTAGGAAGCAATATGACCATGAATCCTAGCAGAGTGGAACAATATGCTGTAAACAGCACTTTTTTTTTTCCAGTCAAATTTTACTATGCAGTCTTGAAAAAATACATACATGAATGCATCTTTGTCACTACAGCCTTCCAGCCTATGATCAATTGCAACCCACTCCTTGGTGCAGTTATATTGGGCTCCAACAAACCTCAAGTATAATTGATCAGTTTCCTTATGATCATGACACAGCTAGACCTAAGAAATTTTTTAGGTTCAGGTATTTATTGAATTTTGAGTACGTGTAGTCCAATCTGGAAAGATTTTGAATACCTGCAAGCACTATTTCAACTTAATCACTCCTGTTAGCCTCGTAATTGCTTCTTCCAATCTTACCGTGAGGTTTTGTTGCATTACTGGATACACCTCACAGCAGGTGCTTTCCAGCAAAAAAAAAAAAATAAAGTATTCAGCATTGTTTATTTGATATAAAACAATTGTTTGACTAGGAGGAATTTCTGCTTTTAAAAGGTAGTCTTAAGGAACAGAACATTTTTCAGACTTTTAACTGAATATTACAGTGTCTCTTTTTCCACTTTGATAATACTTCAGAGAAACCCTGAAGTGAGAATTTTTCATACCAAAGTTGTTGAAGCAAGTGTGAGGAAGTGCTAGAACTTTCATTAAGTTATAACACTGACATCTCACAGGAGCTGAGAAGTGGGGAAAAAAAAACCCACCCAAAACACCAGTTCCACAAAGCAAAGAAATTCAGAAAGCCAAGAAACAATAACTTCTTAAATTCAGAATGACTCATACCCCATCATCAAAACTACCCTTGATATACTTTATTGTTTAACTGAATAAGGGAACTCCGGAAATCACTAGAAATACAGTATCACCACCACAAATTACTTCCGTGTATCTTACAAGATCATGATCACAGTTGTTACGTCTATCCTTTAATTCCCATAGTAGAATGTCATCATTTAAACACTGAAATTCAGTATTGTTCAAATTCTAAATGTCCCATATTTAATATACGCATGGAAAATAGTGAGTGCCTAGCAGATACAAATTAGCATAATATGAATTGATAGTAATAAACGGTGTCTATGATGCTGTTCAAAAGCACATTTAAATTAATTAATTGTATACCATTTGTTTTAAAGTTGCTACTTACATAGAAAAATATCAAACTGTAATAGCTCTTTCATTTATTTAAAAAGCAAACAATTTATATACCATGCTTTTATTCTGGGAATTCTATCTTACACTAACAAAGGAAAAGGAGTTACTGACTCTGTCCACTGGAATTATTTTACAGGCAGTTATCTTTTGAGATTAGGAATACTGAGAAGTAATTTGTTCAAATCTGCTGTTCTGGTGAAAATCCCATCTACTGCTTTGCTCATTTCAGGAAAGGGTGAAAGTTTTTAAACAGCAGCCTTAGAGTTAAAGGGATGTTCACTTGAAACAAAGGTTGGAATCAATCTTCTATAACTTCAGCATGCAAAAGTCAAGCATTCCATTTAAGCTAGCTTTTCCTAGAATGATTCTAAAAGAAGCTGAGAGACTGCCAGTCACCTTCATGCTGCAGTTGAGCTTATTCTGGGACTGCAAGACCAAAACGCATAACCATCTCCATCGACTGCAGAGGAAGCCTAAGTGGGAACCTAATGCATAAATTGTTTACAGTTTTATTATAAGTTGCACTTGTTCTGCATAAGGCTAGGACTGGTTAAACTTTGCTTCCCTTCAAATAACTCCCTGAAAACTAACCTGTTAGTTGCTGTGTTGTTGCCAAGGTCTGGAGAACCTTCCAGAAGGACAGTTGGAGAGCGGCACCAGGTGACCGTTAGGTGCTGTAGCAATGCCAGCCAATCAGAATCAAGCATTTCCTGGCCAGGCGGGGGGCAGCAGGGGCTGCCACAGCACCTGTGGGCCGACCGCAATGAGGGGAGGGGAGGGGGGGGGGGGGGAGGGGAGGGCCTCAGCCCTCAGCCCTCAGCCCTGCGCTGCCCAGAGGCCATGTTAAAAACTGTTTTGCTGGCCTGCCTGGTGTCTCTCCTGGACTGTGCTCTCTCTTCTGCAGGGCAGATGTGTCACTTTTTAGTGAACGTATGTGTGAGTAGAAATGTTTTGGTATCCAAACTCATTTAGTTTCCGCTCTGTCCATTTGGTCCCAAACCACAACATAGAATCATAGAATCATTTTGGTTGGAAGAGACTTTTAAGATCATGAAGTTCAACCATTAACCTAGCACTGCCAAGTTACCACTAAACTATTTCCCTCAGCACTACATCTACATATCTTTTAAATACCTCCAGGGATAATGACTCAACAACCTCCCTGGGCAACCTGTTCCAATGCTTGACAACCGTTTCTGTGAAGAACTTTTTCCTGTTATCCAATCTAAATCTCCCCTGGCATAACTTGAGGCCATTTCCTCTTGTCCTATCACCTGTTACTTGGGAGAACAGACCGACCCCCACCACACTACAACCTCCTTTCGGGTAGTTGTAGAGAGAGATAAGGTCTCCCTTCAGCCTCCTTTTCTCCAGGCTAAACAACCCCAGTTCCCTCAGCTGCTCCTCATAACACTGTGCTCTAGACCCCTCCTCAGCTTTGTTGCCCTTCTCTGAACACACTCCAGCACCTCAATGGCTTTCTTGTAGTGAGGGGCCCAAAACTGAACACAGTACTCGAGGTGCCACCTCACCAGTGCTGAGTACAGTCCCTAATCCCGCTGGCCACATTATTTCTAATACAAGCCAGATGCTATTGGCCATCTTGGCTGCGTTTTCCCTTCAGTGTTCTTACAATAAAATAAATAATACCTGATATGTGAAAAATAGCCAGCCATTAGTTAACTCTAGTTAAAAAATAGGTAATCATTGTCTGAGAAAAGAGAAATGGGAGTTTTGAACTATCATCAGGACTTGCTGAGGTGATCCTGGTATATTTCTATTTAGTGCCAAACTTGGGCCTTTTTACAGCCTACTCATCCCCCTCTCATGGATGACTGTCTGTTTCAGAACTCCTTGGAGACCATTTGAATGACACAGACTGAAGTTGTTCATGCCACTGGCCCAAGAGAAGGGGACATGTGCTTCAGAAGACAGGCTAAACCCAATAGATACATTTCCAGCCAAAGAAGTGATCTTCACTCACAAACCATACTCCACTACTACAAACCCAAATTTCTAGACGCAAATGGCAAACAGTAGTATTCTGGACAGACTCCACAGAGGTATTTTGAACCACTTGTCTGATTTACCTCTCTGTGGTACTAATAACTCTTTAGAATCATGTGTATGAGGCACACATGACACGTAATAGGTAATACTTAGGATGCAAAACATGCCATCACTCCAAATAAAGATGGTCCCAGGACTACTGATAATTCATTTGAGTATTTGTCAATGGGCTAGACACCATATAACAGAAAGGAAGGAAGCTTCATATTCTGTAGGCAACAGATCCCATGTAAATGAAAACAAACTTCCTTTACCTGAAAATGCTCTTTGCATAAATTTGGGTGTGCTCTAGCACCACCTGGGATCACATATATCAATTTAAGCTGAAAATTAGTCCTACTAAAATCAATGTTTTTGCAAGAACTTGGCATTACAGCAGAAAATTAAAAGTGCCACATACTAAACTTTCCATAACAATCCTTTGGAACAGAAGTTTTACTAAAAATCTAGTGATTATCTAGAAAGATTTTGGTAAAAGTATAGCAGCTATCTAGCCAAAGTCTAGGTACCACTAGAGTGAAAAATCCCAAAACAGGTTGGCTGCTATTATTTTCTGCTGAATCCCAAAGCCTCATGATATACTGAGTAAGAGCTACATTACTTTGACTGTGTGCTACCATCTCCACAGTTAAGCAGAAGTACGGTACTCTGCAGTTCTGAGTACAAATAGTACATTGTGCTCTCTGTCGGTGTCCAAATTAGCCTGAACAACCAGAAGTTTACTTGAAAAATGTTTTCTTAAATCAAAATTTCTTACGTACATTCTTCAACTTCTTCTTCATTTTTGCCCCTTCCCTGTCTCAGTAGTCCAAATTTGGACACTTTTTCTAGATCAAGAGTTCTGCTTCCCCTTTCAGCCATATGTGTTTTCATTTGCTATATCAAATGCTTTGCTTGGATTTACCATTCTAAATATTTTGTCTACATCTGACTCGTTCCATACCTGTGAAAAACAAACACTGTAAAAGTTTACACACATATGGTGTACTTATAATCTCCCCTAAACAAAGTTTATAAATGTGGTATAAAAAAAATAAAATTACATTAGCAAAATGCTATGTATATCTGAATAAAAGCAATCAATATTTATCCCTGACTTTATTTCTTTATGATTCAATAACTGCTTGTCTATAGATGAATCACATTTGCACTGGTCATTGTGTCAGGTTTCATTAGCACATTTTCTAATTAATCAGTACACTAGTTAACCACCTCAAAGCAACCTGGGTATATAAACAGTGCTCAACTGCCCAGTCAAAGCAAAACTTCTGATAGCATAATCTGACATCACAATAGCTGGTATGTCCACCAGCCTGGAAGCAAGGAGAATACCCACTTCAGCTCTACTGGTAGAAAAGCAAGGTGAACTATCTGTTGGCATAAGATTAAAACTACATATTAAAAAGTGGGGAGTTTAACACATAACGTCTCACACACACAAATCCACAATTTTCTGTTTCTGCTGTCATTCTGTTCTGTTAATAATGCTCTGTAGATTGCACAGTATTTTCAGTTGTACTGCTAGTGTTCTGAAACTGGTATTTTTCATCCAGCTTGCTTTCTAAACATTCCAGCATGAGTCTGTTTATCCCAGATGGATTTACTAAAATAAATAAGAATGTAAATTATTTATAGATCTACTATTTTTCTACTAACTTGTTCCATTTATCCCTTATAAAAGTTTAATACTGGAATACAAAATCTTGACAAGTACCTCTGCAAGCAATTAACCTGAGTTGATACCATTCTGTATATTTTGTCCTAAATTCATAGCATGTTACATATAAACGCTATGGTAAAGATTGTCCAGTATTTTAATGTTTCAATGATATTGGGCTACAATTCTGTTTTCCTTTCAAAACGCTGAATGGCTGTCAATATAAAATATAGACAAAACTACACTGATGAGGTCCATTAAATAATTTGTTGATGAAGAATTAAATCTTAGATGTTTGAATCAGAAAATTCAGCATGTATATGAATGAAATATTTGTAATAGTATAGATTTACTAAATGATACAATGCATTGTTAAGCTTCACAAAGTGAAGTGTCTATTTAGTGTCTAAATGTAAGCTAAGGAGACAAAATCATTACATTTGCCTAAAGCGTACAGCATGAAAGCAGTACAAACTTCTATTCAAATCTTCAAATGCACGTCATCTTGGTCTGCACATGAGCTACTTTCCATGTCTGGATTTTTCTCTCTTGAAGAGTATACTAATCACACCAAATAATGTGTTGATTCTTTAAACAAAACAAGACTTTCAGAGGTCAGGTCATCCAAGTTGAAATTGTTCATGCACTAAAAATACTGACTACATCCAGGCAATGCTTGGGAATCTTTTTAATTTTTTTTTCTTTTTTTTTTTTTTTTTTGCATCCACACCTCCACTCTGCTTCCATTGTGGTTTTTTAATTATTACTATTATTGTATTTTGGTTAGCTAGAAAAGCATATTTTTATATCCCTACAGAATACTCCCAGTAAAAAGGGCAAGAGAGAAAATTCCCCCCCACTCCTTTCCTTTTTTTTAAAGAAATGGAGATGCTAAAACCAGGGTCACTTTGACAAGACCCTTGTCATCCTAATCAGCCAAGTGATTTAGAAACCAAATTTCTTAGACATCAGTTCACATCACCTAGAATTTAAGATATTCCACTCAGTGACTGCACAAACAAATAGCATACAAAAGGTACTTTATCTAAATGTGAACAATAAAGATTCTTAGTACTGTGTGGTACTTAAGAATCTGGACTACTTGTACCTAGTAATCTAGGAGCTATATTCTGCATGAGGAGCATTTGGCTGGCTTGTCACTGTTGCTCCACTGTCACCCAGAATAGCAGGTAGCATACATGTAGAAATGTAATTTAACAAGTTCTAGGTAACATTCGTCTCACTACCGATCCAAATCCTTTTTCTCTCGCTAAAACATTTCCATACTGTCATCCCCCTAGTTTCCACTGACTCAGCCTAACACAGTGTGGCAACAATTACAAACTTAGCATGTGGCAGCATGAGGACTAGACACATATGCTCCAACCTCTGCCAAGAGGCTACTCAACAATTTCCTCATGGCAAAAGCAACTGAATAGACCCCATATTCAGAGGTAGCACTGGAGTCCAGCTGAAGCAAGGCTGGCGTCTGTCCCATTAAGTGCCACAAGTATTCTATATGCTTTCCTGTCCTTGGGCTGGATAAAAGACTGTGCAAGCCAATCATCCTGTGCCAGAACTTTGTATGTGCTTGCTAGAATGTTTGCTACTTCCAGTCTCAATATTTCAGTCTCTGTGGGAAGGGAGATGCCAACCTAAATGGAATTTGTGCTACTTAATTCCAAATTTGTCAAAATGTTAAGCAGATGAATCTTAAACAAAAGGAAAACGGAAAAGGATTTCTTCTTAATCCATGAAACCTAACATACCACTTATGAATTATGTACTATTGCATGCCAATGGTAATTCCCATACTGATTCAGAGAGCCATAACCAAAAATAACTTCCCCTTTCATTGCAAATATCCTGGGCTAATGGAGAATCAAATGTTCCTCATTACTTCCAACTATTTAAATATTTCTATGTAGAAAACCATTATATACTCAAGAAGTGAGATGCATTGCCATTCCTGAAATTTCAAATTCTGCTTTCATGCACACAGGCTTCCAGAGGGAAAAGGACCTAAGCACATGCTTTGGTATAAACTACGAAGCAGATTACTGGTTTCATGGGAAACAAAGTATAGACTCTCTAAACTTAATTCAGAGAGCCTGCCACTTTCAAGTCCCTGGAAAGATTCCTATGTATGGAGCTGGCAACGGCCAGTGGATGCTTTATCACCTTTTAAGCATCTGATACTAATACCAGGGGCAGAGATACTTTATAGATAATCTCCTTAGCTGGCAAGTCTTTCCTTCCTCTGCTTATAACTGCAGTGCACCTATTCATTTCGTGCCATAGCCAAGTGTTAAAGCTACTTACTACAGGAACCACTCACTACCACTACTCACTACATGAGGCAGCTGCCTCAAAATAAAATATACAAAATAATTCAACAGTACAGGCTATTTTTTTTCTGTGTGTTATAGTGACTGACCCAGCTAAAAAAAAAGCAGATATCAATGATGAGATGCTGTTCATGGAACACTTACCACAGACATAACATACTTAGCTTGCTGTACAAATATTAACAAAGAAGTCATTATAAAACTCCATCTGATGACTGAATCATGTGTGAGCAATCAACCTGTGCCACTTTAGAGAGCAAAAGGGGAACTTGCTAGTCATAACTGAAAGAACTGAAAGGTCAGTAGCCATCAGTAGGCCTCTGCAAGCAATCATTAATCCCATTAGACCATCAGATCAAAGATAATTTAGTACTGATGGCTAAGAGATTCCCTTTAATCAAAGTAACTCAAGAGCAAGGTATCTAAAAGCACGTCTTCCTGGAACTTGGTACTACTTTATTCCAAGTGGAACTGTAGCCTATTAACTTCTAGTCAACCTAGCTCCGAATTTTCATTGACCTGAAAAAAATCTTAAGCATCCAATAGTTGCACTGTTTTTTTCAGCACTATTACTAGGGCCAAAAAGGAGTTTTTCTTTTTGTATTTCACTGCAAACAACTTTTACCTTTCACAGGCTGTCATGGCTACTGCTCCCATGACTGAACAAAGTGAAAGTCTTAGTATACTTCTGGAAATCATATGCTTAGTTCAGAATTACACCGGGGTAAACTGAGCAGGATAAACTTTCATGGGGGAAATGCAGCTGACAGCTCCTGACTTCACTTCTTCCCACACTGCACTGTTATCTGGTATCAGAAAGGAAGGAATGCAATCATTCATAATGGCCTCCACCTCTTCGGGTTAGTATGATAGCTGCATTTCATGGTCAGCAATGGTAAATTTATACGCAATTAATAAGCAAAGAATACCAGCAAATCCTTCATTAATTGCCCTGAGTAACGTGGTGAACATCAGTTTTCATGTAAGAGTCCAATGTTAACTCTGATTACACATGGACATAATTCCTAGATCTAGGAGAAAAACAACTTATCCTCACAAGTTTAAAACAAAAAAACACCGCACACAATTCTGCCTTATTTTTTAAAACTGATTTTTGAAATCTGAATGGCTTTGGCCAATTTGGAGTCTGAAAATTTAACACCAGATGTATATTTGATTTCAGTGCCAGTTTGGGCTAGATCACACATTTTTAATATAAGTAGTAAAAAAAAGGTAGAAAATTGTGTGGTCACCTTCCCTACCTGCCTTTTCCATTTCTTCCTCCAACTCTCTTTCATTCTTAGGCAGAGACAAACTCATGTAGAGACACATGAAAGGACTCACTGATTACAAAGGTACCTGTTTCACCAAACAGACACAGTTTAGATCTCATAGAGCACAGCTGAACACACTTAGGAAAACATATTTAATATACAACATGTCTTGGAGATGTAATATCATGGCAACCATCTATTCTGGAGTTCTGACAAGACTGAGCATTTCTGGGAAGAGAAAATTTGAAGAATCTACTTAGCATTAGGATTTACTCTTCTATACAGCCCAGACCTATTTATCCTAGGAAATCTCTCAGTCATAACTGTGGTGATGAAAGATGGATGCTGAGGGGTGTGATGATAGCCAAAAAGCTAATGCTACAAAGACATCATTCTCCTTGCACACACAAAGTGATTTGGCAGCTCTGGAAAGAATATCTATTCAACTGCCAAAGACACATAACACAAGACAATCTCATGATTAATATGCTCAAGTCTGTATCCATTTGCTATTTTTCATACAGAGAAATATTTTCTTTAACAATCCTAAATCATATGATGAGCCTAACCTACATCAAGTAACTCCTCATTTCCTATACGTTAACAAAATCTGAGGAAACCGAAGATGGAAAATTATTCTTCTCTAGAGGTTAAGTTGCAAAAAAGTACTGGTTCTTTTGCACCCTCTCTACAAAAGGTAAGTTCTGTTGGCTTAAGACAACAATGTGAAATATTGCTGTTAGGAGTTTGCGTAGTCATTAAAAATATGTTCAAAGTATCCTCTCTGGACTCTTCTAGATTCCTGTAACTTGCATCTCAGTTCAACATTCTCCCTTACTGAACTTCTAGCATGCTCTAAAAAATGCAAAAATGTCACTCATAACAATATTTGTCTTGAGAAAAGTTCTCTTACAGGCCAAGTGTTCAGCAAAATGGTGAAGTACAAAACCCAGTACTCATAACAAGAAAGTATCACAAACAAACAAAAACCCAACTGACAGGATAAGCAAGCAGATGGATGGAAAAGTAGCAGAGAAACAAACACAGTGCTATAGTCAAGAAAGATTGCATGCAAAAAATGTAGAGATGCATAAACGTATTTCTAATTTGGACACAATTTATCCCTTACTCATATACACCAACAAGTGAGTTTATTAGCTTTTTTTTTTAAATACTACACAGCCATACTGCACAAGTCGCAGCCCACAGCTGGGCAAAGACACATAAACTTTAAAACTCTGTAGCCATGCTCTCAAGCAAATGAACTGTCCGTGGACTTGTAACTGGGACCAGCTAGATAGTAGACAGCTAAATGTCTCTTCAATTCTTTTAAACCTTGATTTATGCAAGCAGCTTCTCCCCTCTCCAGTGATTCAGTCATACAGTAATCCCAGCAAACTGCATTACAATGGCTTTAACTCCTTCCCTTAAGCAAATACTACGTAATCTGGTAGAACTTAATATTTTCCCCATATTTTATCGCATGTCTTTTTTTCATTGCCTGACAGTTCTGATCATGTTATTTGGCTTGATTCCTCAAGAAGAACACAGCTATACGGGCATCTACCATCAGTGTATGGGCCCACCAGAGATGAGCAACCTGTTCCAGTGTTTCACCACCCTCATTGTAAAAAATTTCTTCCTTATTATCTCATCTAAATCTACCCTCTTTTAGTTTAAAGCCATTACCCCTTGTCCTATTGCAACAGGCCCTGCTAAAAAGTTTGTCCCCACCTTTCCTGTAGGATCCTGAAGTACTGAAAGGCTGCAATAAGGTCTCCCCGGAGCCTTCTCTTCTCCAGGCTGAACAACCCCAGCTCTCTCAGCCTGTCCTCACAGAAGAGATGCTCCATCCAATAATTACCTCCTTTCTCATCTACTAATGAGAAGTGCAATATAAAAGCTAAAAGCAGCATCATTAGACCTCTGGGATTTGCATTATATTTTACAGCCACAGATGTGCCCCTTTCCTGCACAGTGGTCCCACTAACCAACATTACAGCCATAAATTCATCCTTTTTTTTTTTTTTAATTTACCACATTTGTGTTAGGAACATTTTGACTGCTGTATTCCAGTTGAAACAGCCTCTTGCTTAGTACCACATATACAAAAAATGAGAAACTGCCCTTGGAGGAAGATAGAATATTAGACTATTTTTCTGAAAATCAGTAAGTAAGTTGGAACCCATTATGACACACTCTTACAATGATTACTGAATATGTATAAAGCATGATTCGTTTAGATGAAACACTTACAATTCCAGTAAGTTCATGGGAACCAAGCTCGTTCTCAGTATAAATCCAGTCAAAGTCCATGGAGTTACACCAGGAATTAGGCTTTTGACCTATGTTTCCTAAATGCATGAAAATAAGATAAGCACTTCCTTATGAATAAGGCATTGAGCCATTAGAAACCTGGATGACCCTTCCAGGTGTGACTGTCAGTCTGACACAGTCATTCCCTGCATCAGCATTACTACCAGTCTACCTTGGAGGATAAAACTCCTTTCAGAACAAATTGTCAGCTCACTTTTAGGACATCAAGATTAATTATAGGCTCTGACATTGATATGTAGATCTTTAAACTGGTCAGTGATTTGTGGCAGCCAATGGCTCTGGCTGCAGAGCGTAAAAACTGAATACCTCTCACAACATGTATCTGACTCAATATTTTCCCAATATAATTGCAATTCTTTTTATGGAACTATGATTCATATGATCTCCCACAATCCTTTCTTCATAACACATTGTTTGATTAAGCACCAATGATTTGTAGGTTGTCACTGCCAGTCCTCTAGGGAACAATCTATTTCCACTGCGTGAAGATAAACATGTGCCATAGAATTTTGAATTTTGAGAACATTAAATTGGTAATAGCCTTTCTAACATATGTTAGAAATATATGGCCATAAGTAAAAGCTACTAAAGTGCTTCTATTTTCACCTTCCTTGTGAATACTTCTGCTAGGGGCACAATAGAGGTTCACAATACGTATACATATATTATAATTTTCTGTGCAAAGACAAGGATTTCAAGGATCTGACAAGGATCTCATTCTGAGGAACTCTCAACTCTTTGACCAAACTAGGAGATGAAGGAAAGGAAAGCAGGACTTTGCCAGACAAGACCTGTCATTCCCACAAATGTTTTCAGATGCTACTTCATCACTCTAAACGTTATTCACCACCTAAATCATAACAACATTAATAGACTCTTTCACCATAAACTTCCACAAGTAAGATCTTCTCTGTGGATTTTGCTGAGTTTGCAAAAGTATGACATTCCCTGTTATGATGTAAGGAGATTTATTACTACCGATGTGATGAGGCAAAGCATGTGCAAGGCTGCCTACAAGTTTATAGAAACTCTCTTCTATTATGATTTATTTTTTGCAAGGCCCATAGCATCTAGTGACTCTGCAAGGTGTGAGAAGTTTGGTTGAAAAGACCAGAGGCTGTAGTTTGAAGGGATTTGTAATTAAGCCTTGGGACCATACATTAGCAGGAAAGAGGCCTCTAATGACTGACTATTCCAATCTGTGCACAAAGAGGCACACTTGAACAGGGTGCTTCATCTCCAAGATATTCAAAAAAAGATCACTTAGAGAACAACAAGCTTCTTTAGGCAATAAGGCATGAACTGTCACCAGCAGTTAGGCTGAGGATATTGGGATGCCTGTATTCACAACTTGCAACTCTTCCCTTGTGAACTAGCTGCTAGCCTGATAAGGCTTTGTTCTAGTTTTAAGCCTAGGAAGGACTATTTCTGGTACAACAGTTTTATTATGACAGACCTATAAAACTTTTGCATTCAAATTATTTTGAAATGTAAAGGTAGCTGAATACTGCTGGTTTTCATTGCAAATTTTATCCTAAATAGATAAAAGATTTAAAAAAAAAAACAACCAACAAACAAACAAAAACCCAAACAAAAACCCAAACAAAAACCCAAAAACCCCTTCACTATGAAATTTTCACAAGACAGAGTTGTATGGTTCCCACAAAATATAATGTTTTTTAATTTATTCCATGGGAATAAAATTTGTAGGGATTTGATACAATAGATGTGAATCACTGCATCAATGCATGTATCAATGCATGCATCAATGGAGTAATTTTGTCTCAAGAGTTCCAGTGGAATTCGAGTTGCAGAGTCAACAGATTCTTATAAAATGCTAATAATATAAATTATTTTAAAAACCCACCAGTCTAGTCTGCCAAATTCCTTAGTTTAAATCTTAGCGTTTTAAAAGTAGAATAAAACAAGTATCAGTCTCTTCATTGAAATCCCTGCTGTCAAAATCATCAAAGCAGTTTTTCATCACATTCTGTAAAGAAAATATGCTTAAATATTAATCATCCCCTAAGTAAATAAAATTTACATATCATATTCTATTTCATAATTACTGTCCTGGTACAGGACAATTACATAATTATAACAGCCAGGAAAATCACACCCCTACGTTTCACATACAGTAATGCACTGTAACAATCTTGACTTTTATTCTGATACTCTGGAGTACACGCACCATATGATTACAGATTTTTTCCTCTTGCTGAAGTCAATATTTATTCTTCTTCTACTACTTCTATCCAATGAAAGACAGTAATTTCTAGTAGTGCTCCAGAGAGGGTAAAATAAACGCTGATCTGCCACTGAACACAAATTTCTGCAGAAAGCCATTCCTGCCACCCTGGCAGAAACAAAGACAGAATAGAAAGGACAACTGGATTGATAGTATAGAAGCATAGAAAAAAGATGAGACTGATTATGAGATGATTATTATACTCACCTGTAAATATCTGGAGTATCCGCAATCAAAAGGAAATGCATAGAAGTAGACATTTGGGACTTAATTGGAGTTTCAGTAAAATATGATAATCCACAAAATATATCTGATCTGTAGAGTGCTGCTTCAGTTGAGTTACATTGGTGGAACACATATTGTTGTAGACTTCTTGGCTGACAGCTCATTGTGCCAGTGTATGCAAAAGCAGCCCTAGCAAAGCTATAGACATAAACTATCAATGCATATCATTAGATTACTTGCACGACAAAACTGCCTGTGAAATTTCCAATAAATAGAATGTAAAGCAGACACAAAATAATGCCTCTCTATTAAAGGTAGGATTTAAACCTATCCTTTCTCTTCAGAAATACGCTCAGTGATTAATTCCTGCCATAATGCTATTGCTTCTCTTATTGGTTGGAAAAAGCTACTTGGTTTAACAAGATTATTTTTTTATTGCACTATCTTTCATTTTATTCTAAGTATGTTTTACTCCATGTACTTGGAAAAATCTTCCAATTTTTTCTGAAGTTCATTCAATTAAGATGAGAAAGCTACCACTGAGCTGCTCTTCCTTCCAAAGACTAAAGCATATAGGGTATGAATACTAGTTACCTTCACATTCTTCCTGTCTCCTCAAGCTTTAAGTAATATGTTGTTATAAGATTGAGCGTCAAATCTTACTGAGCTCCCTTTATATTTTGATATTCTAAAAGTCTTACACATTGAAGCTGTAAGTATGCAGTAAATCTGATTTGATCTGGGTGCCAGTAATGTTCTGCAGCTCTGTTCCACTCTATATCTAGCTATTGTAAAATGAATTTGTGCTAATTAACGATAGATTCATATCATTTACCATTAGTTTGAGCATGCAAATTCACATTTTATACCAGATTTTCATATGGCATCCTCTCCTTTCAGAAGTGCTAAGCACTTGCATTTGAAGTCAACAGAAGTTATGAATGCTCCACTCAATTGAAAAACAATCCCTTGATTTACAAGCATATTCAGCACCATCCATTAGAAAATTAAGTAAATGCATGGTTGCATTATTGTTCTTCTTGCACTTTTGAGGCCTGATAATGCCCTATGTCAGGGGTTAGAATTTCTTCCTACCGTTATGATTACAACTTTAATATTACTGTAGCATTCAAGCGTCCTGATCTTGCATAAACACAGAAGGACTCACTCTTATTTTGTGTAAAAAAATATGAATTAACTCCTAGAACTACTATAAAAATCTCAGCCAATACTTTCTTCACTCTCACCTTCATCAGCAGCATCCAGGGTCATTATCACTCAGGTAAAAAGGTTGTCACAGCAATAGCAGGTCCAGCCTAGAGCAGGGCATGGCATATTAAGCTAGCAAATCTAACACAGTCCAAGTAGAGACATTCTCTCATATTCAGGAATGCCAAATCAGGCTATCAGTGTGACAAAGTATATTGAAGCCTGACAAATTCAGATTGCTATAAGACTTCGTGCATTTTGTCATTTGGAGTATCTTCTGTCATTAATGTTCTATCCTGCACCTTGTCCATCAGATTGTCAGCCTGGTAAATGGTGAGGGCTATTCAGCGTGGATCTAGAGACACAAATCACAGTGTAATCATAGTATAAGGACTTCTAAAGATGGCATGCACATGCAAAAGTTTTGAGGAACTGTCCATCCTGGAAATGAAACATGGCCTTTATCTAATGTGCCCAAAAAAGAAGCGCATAAAAGAACTGTTTCTCTTCCGTCGCAACCAACATGGTCTGCAGGCTGTTGCAATGATTTATACACTGAATTGGGGAACTAAAGCAAGATGAGCATTCCAGCCCTCCCTTCAGCTTCCCGAGTAACAATTAAAAGAGGTCAAACCATATCTGCAGGGCAAGTAGTAAAAAGCCCTCTTAAAACTGCCTCTGCAGTGGAACAAAACCAGAAACAAATACAGAAGAGAATCTGTGCAAAGACAGCACTTTTTTCTCTATTGCTTTGCTTTAGGTGAAACCCCTGACTTCCATAGGCTTGAAGAGGCTAAAAGTTTGCACTAAGTCTTGTCTCTCAGGAACATAACAGAAATGAGAGTAAAAATAGCATGAAAATAAAGTTAAAAGGTCACACACACCCCCTTTTTTTTTTATTGTGGCTATGAATACAAAGGGTTTTTCTATCTCAATCTATTATGCCCATAAACTATCGTGTTATCTTTTTTCTAATTTGTTCCAGCAGGAAAAAAGAAAAAAAAAAACAGTCAACAATTCTCTTTGAGTTGTTTCTAGCATTCTAACAAGCTTCACTTGTCTGTGAAAAGTATAATTAATAATAATACCCTACATTTATCTAAGTCCATTCAGCTTTTGACACTTCCTTCTGCTTTGGAAAGCTTACAACTTGTAATTGAGAGGTACCAAATACATCAGAAATAGACATATGACAACTTCCCAGAAACACGGAACATTTATATATATTATATATATATTTATATATAGTATATGACTATATATATTGGTAATAAGCATATGTATTACTAATTATGCTTATGATGCTCAAATATGTTTAAGGCCTCCAAAGTAATTGTACTTGATTCATACCCTTTGATAGGTGGATAGAAAAATACCTGTTTGTACCAGGAATAAAAATAGAAACATGATTTTATAGAACTCCAGAAGTGAACTATGTATCACCACACAACTAGATTTATCTGTCTTTCCTTGCACTTTCACTACATAAAATTTTACACAACTTGCTGTCAAAGTCATTGCTGGACTGTTTTCTATCATTTGTTCCTGCCATCAGATTAAGGAACAGTTTTTTATTGTCTAAATTCTTTGGCTAAATACCCATTAATTCTTAGATCAGCAGTTACTGTCAAACTTTCCAAAAAATGGCTGATCATTCCAAATAGAAACACACTTACTGCAAGACATGAAAGCCTTTTCTTACTACAAAAGGGATTTAATCAGTTGTGTAGCTGTATTCACAGGCCTAAGCAAATTCTTAGTATTGAAATATAGCACAAATACACATCATGCTTTAGAAACTGAAAAATTCTCAGTTGAAAGACAAAGCCATCATTCAATTTATTTCTGAATATTAGTCCCAAAAATATATTTGAGCTCGATGGAGCTTAACTTTGGAATGGAAGCAGGGAAAAGAAGTTGAAACTAAGAATCCAGAAGATAATGTTGGTAGGATTTCGAAATATATGCATATGCATACACAGCCCTTGCAATATGCTCTAGTAGAACTTGTTAATTCTACATACAATTCAGGAATGCTGCTGGATTCCATACTGACATAATGTTTGGCATAGTTACAATTAATTACTATTAAGTTATCCTTTCTAATATTCCTGTTGGTTTGGAGATAGTCCTGTCCTAGTGACTGCTGATCCTTGTTTACTTATACCTCTGTCATTTTTCATCTGGATTACTGAAGTTCACATCAAAATAAGGCACAAATAACCCTTAGGAAATTCTATCCAGGAAAACTGTCGTGCTCCTTTTCTGTCAGGCAGGATGCACAGTCACACCAGACATATCCTGAATCTTTTTATATACTCTACACAAGATTTTCATATAACACAGATGCAAGTTCAAAGCCTAGTCACATCTTCAGATTATTCAACAGCCTGGACCAAATGCATCAATGAATCAGCTGCCTATGGCTCAAGGCTGTGATCGACCTACCTAACCCGCAGCCACCACAAACCAAGCTGGAGACTGAACTTTCTCAGGAGTCACATTAAAGCTGTGGTACTAGCTGCTACAAAGCCATGTATGATATGGATGATTAGAAAGCTGCCCCACACCAATTCTCTTATCTACCACAAAACAGTGTGCGAACTAACAAAAAAATCCCTTGTTCTCAAAAGATGAGCCAAAAAGCAAAACCCTTTAAAAAAACCCCCTTTGTACTACAGAAGCTTTTCTCCCTTGTAGAAAAGTAATGAGAAAATAAACTACCTGTGGCAGATCTTCATTATGTTGTTTCATCAGTGATTTATGGAAGTGATCCCAATCGCTGTAGAGATGAAGCAGTCAGAATTTGAGAAAAAGGGAAAATATTGGGAGGAAAGACTAAAGAAATACTTTTCTCAGGTTTTTTTTCAAGGCCTTGCTCAAACTAGGAAATTATTAACAGAAAAAATTCATCTAATTAACCCAACTTTCCGTACATACAATAATGAAGTCTGGGTACAAGAAAAAAAATACTTTAATGGGGTGAAAAGCATTTATGAAACTTAATGCAATGTCTTCCAGTTTCAAACACTATCTTTCACAATTTCATGACCTATCCAGAGAGGTTCATCTCATTCCTTGATCCATCTGTTTCACTTTACTATGTACTATTGAAAACAAAAGACTAAAATCACCTGTACTTTCTCAAGCACCCAGGACAGTTTTTACTCATTTACATGAAGTTGAATGTAGTCTTTGGGAACTGACAGAGAAGCCACCAAATACAGGATAACTCACCTCAACCATCAAGAGTCAAGAAGAGCTAATAATAAGCCACACTTGCTGTTGCCTTTACGGACGTATATGAAGTGCATTTTTAACATATATGTTCTATGGGGTTAGAAAAGAGTTTAAATCTCAGTGTCTGAGAGTTTAAAACTACCTGTCTGCAGGAAGAATTTCATTTATCATGACTAAGTGATTTAATTAAGAAATTTGTTCACAGTCATTTCAAGTATGATATCCATCAGTAGCTGCTATATTCATCTTTGGTAAAAGATTGTTTACTGTCTTGCCAGATGAAAACTCTGTCTAGCTATGCCTATGGGATATCAGTATTTCAAAAGCATCTGTGTATGTCAAAAGAAAACAAAATTGCAGTAGCTAACTGTTCTAGAAGCATTAGATGCCAATATCATAATTATCAAGTTGCAAAAAAATGGAAATAAAACACAAACAGTTCAATTTCAAAATAATATGACTTTCTAATGTATTTGGGCCTTGCTCTGATATAGGGACAGCTTTTAGGATAGTGCTGAACACTGAGCATGAGAACACAGTTCAGAACAGTCCTCATTGCCCAACACTATCTATATTCTTCATGCACTGGGCAGAAGCTTAGTATTTCATACATTATTCACAACTTGCTGCAGTCATTCAGCAAGGTCAGTACATGCCCTATCATACAGTAATGGAAAAAGATGACATATATTTATGGAATAAGACAACACAAAAATGTGAGCAAGGTGTTCTCTGCATCAATTTCAAAGCCTCAAGTTGCTGGTTCTGTGTTTAGTTAGACTAGATACTCAATAACAACCTGCAAGTGACAGGTGGGTTTAGTGGGTTGATCTGACTGATGGGGGTTAGTAGTTGTATCCCCTACCAGCTCCAGGCAGTTAATAACAGGAATAACCAAATATACCCCAGTTATAAATCAAGATCCACTTACATACCAGGCTGTAACTTCAGAATATGCTACGTTTATTTATATTTTAATTCACTTTTATCCGATTTCCATCTCCAGTATCTTTTGTTATTGTAGGGCTCATTCTAACCTCAAGCACTCTTTCCTTATTCTCCTATCAGTTTAGATTTATGCATATTCTTCTCTGGGATCACCAAAGCATTTTCTATTAACTTCCCAAGTTCAAGGGAATTCCGATCTGCCTCTCCCAGCTTCTTCCAAGTCTCACTTTCTGCCACAGCTAACAGGAATATAATTTTCTTTACCTGCCGCCACATCTCAACTTTCACTTAGATGGAAAATCCTTAGGGGTGAAAAGATAACCTGATCTCCCTGGCAGTTCCAGAGTGAGGATTCTGCTACCAAAGGAACCAATTACCATAATTTTCTAGCATAGTTTCACTGAGAAATAACAAGAGAAAGATAGCTGCTGCATAAATGACCAATTACATAACATGGATGGAACAAGAAATGTTCGTATTCCCTCACTTCTAACATTAATACGTTTTGTTAAAGTATCTTTTCTGTACTTCTTAAAGAAATTACAAAGCATAAGAGAGGACAGAGACTTTTACATGGCTTAACCAGCACGTTCAGCACAGACAGTGTGTGTCACCATTTAATAATGAGCCGTTTGAGCTTATTTGATGTTTCAATGGAAGGTTGAAGTGAGCCAGAAGTAATAGAAAACTATTCTGCACACTATACCAGAAGGGATTTTTATTCAGAGGTTTCTGGGTTTGTGACATAAGCTGTCTCTTAATTGATAAGCAAACTTTTAAAATAAGAGAATAAGTTTACTAAAGAGTTAGCATGACAGTAGAGAAAAGCAAGAAAAATAAACCACATCCTCCACTTAAACTGCCTCATGTCTTTTTCTTCAGGTAAATTTATTTACTTCTAGTAAATATGATTTTACAGAACATTTTACTATATGAATTCCTGCAGGACTGATTTAGAGATGGCATATTAATGCTTTGGATTTTGTAGGAAGAGTGCAAAAGAACTGAGACACTTTAGACTTTGGAGCATTAAGTTTTTTGTGTGACCTAACATTGGCTATCATTCTGATCTAACTTTTTCATAGGAAATATGCTAGTTGCATATTTTAAGTTTTAAAACAAAACAAAACTGTGATTGCAAGCATATTAAATTTTCCATTAGATTGTTTTCTAGTGGTTTTTACAGACCTAGTTCTGCACTGATTTCAACTCTTAAAAGACTTCAAAACATGCAATTTCCACTAAAACTTCTCTTGATATAGCAATGATGTTCAAGGATTTCCCTTCTATTTGTTTCCATGGTTGAATTCTTCATTTTTATATAGACATTTGTATTTTCCTAATAAACCCTGCGGAGCTAACTCTTCAGGCATTATAGCACCAAACAATCCATAAGGACATATTCTACTTTTAGATAAACTGACTGAAATCTGGAAAGACTTTACTGACAGCCTTTACTTACTTTTTGTACCTTTGTTACCCTACCGTAATGATTTTAAAAGCCTTCTTAGATACACTAAATCATTCTAGTTTTATCACAAGTGCATTTCTTTGAAACAACAATTTGTATTCAAGATGCATGTGCGAGTAGAACAGATATTATATATATACTCAACAGTACATTCTATTTTCTCTTCCTGTTCTCAGAGGGTAAGATCCACCTATGTTCAAAGATCCATGTTAAAACCTACACTTTATTTATAACATATTCAAATATAGATCCACTGCAATACAAACAAGAAGGAGGAAAAAAAAAGCCCAAACAATGCAAGAAATTAGAACATTTTTGCAATGTGCACAAACAATGTACTGAAATTAGATCAGGCAAATAAATGCCAATGCAATTCCAAAGAAGATAAGTATCAAGCAAAAGGAGAAAATAAAAAGAATTAAAAGTTTCTTTAGATTGCCCTTTTACTTTTGTATTATTATTCCCTACTATTACTGGTCCTGCAAGTATAATTAGGAAAAGCATGTTGGTATCAGTGTAAGGTTTTGAGAATACGACAGAACCTGACATCAAATCTTTAAAAATACAATCCTTATTTTTCAGGCCAGTAATTTCTCCAAAATATTCTACAATAAAAATAATTTTTGTTGTCAAAGAAATGGATATTGGCTGAGATAGTTAAAATGCTGCCATATGTGCTTAAAATGCTCCATAGTGGAGTAGAACTACTCTTATAAATAGGGTGGATACTAGCTTAACAACTATCAGACTACTTTTCTAGGCCTTCTAAATGGCATGGGTTGTCCTAAAAAGTGGTCTGTACATTAATATTTTATTTCCTGGGATACAGACATT
The DNA here is from genome assembly GCF_000708025.1 of Charadrius vociferus. NCBI lineage: Eukaryota > Metazoa > Chordata > Aves > Charadriiformes > Charadriidae > Charadrius > Charadrius vociferus. The sequence continues at coordinate 18,144,174 of NW_009648332.1, read as the reverse complement.
TAAATGTAGGTAGAGTCAGTGTTCTGGAAGGCTACAGAGCACTGTTAATTAACCTGACCAATATGAATGAACAATTTGGACAAAAAAAAAACCCAGCTTTTCTCTATTTTCTTCACTTTTACTAATTTCTACATTTTTTCTATACTATAAATAAGCATTGCTCCCAGACAGGTACAGTACGACAAGATCCCTTCTTT
>NW_009648332.1:18109001-18143916 GCF_000708025.1 Charadrius vociferus | reverse complement strand
ATAGTTGTGGTCTTTAGTGTTGACAGACAGAACCAGCCATAGAGAAAACTAGTCCCCAGCATCTTTGAGGAGGTTCATTATCATTGCTTTCAAATTATTATGCATATTATACAGAAACTTGAGGCATTATAAAGATTTTGTCAGGTTTGCTATGCTGTTACACGTTATACAAGGAAGACCTGGAGCACATTTAAGTGCACTGTATGAGTCAACGCTAACAGGAGTTGTGCACATACCTTTCTGCAACACATAAAGGGTAGCTTGCTTTGTGGGAGATAGAGATTCTTTGGCACATTTTCTTTTGCCTTTTAAAAGAATAGAGGAAAAACTACTTACAAAAGGAGGATAAAAAAATAAAAATTCACAGCTTGTCCTGCATTTTATTGGCAACTCCACTGCAATTTTGAAGTAATAGTAAAACAAAGAGGAAGCATTTAACATTTAAAATAAAAATCAAAGTTTGTTTCAAATATTTCCCTTAATTTCTGCTTGCTTGTTTTACCTTAATTTGTGTTCTATATGTAGACACTGAAATGTGCAACTGAAATATTACTTACAGGACAACAGTCAAAATATCACTATATGCACTCTAATAGATTAGCATATCTTTTATCACCTATTTTAAAAGGGCTTCCTGCAAAGACCCCTAAAGACTGGGTAAGAACATATTTTTAAAAATTTAAAACCATCCCAAGTACTAGCATGCTGCTTTTATAATTGAGAATAGAATTTATTTCATTAAAATGAATAGTGACACTAAAAGACAAATACTTTGTTTTATATAATTTGGTGGATAACATCAAAAGAATACTAAGCTGTCACAGCATGATCATCTCCAGCAGATATATAAAATAAGTAAACAGGTTTATTTTCAAAGCAGGGGAAACTGTTGTTGGGACTACATTCTTTCTTAATCATTTTATTTCTACTATATACAGTGACTTATGTCGATCTTACCATTTCTTTAATGAACAAAAGCTGGAGCGGTAAAGTGACAGTTGCTCACTGCTGTCTTGTGTCCTGAATGACATACAGAACACAAACATAATGGTGTTTCAGTCTTTTGTATTCTACCTGATTAAAAAAATTACTTTTTAAACTCCTTGCGTACTGTTGTAATGTGCCTGCTCTGACTAGAAGACTTCACCTTTGCATTCTAACATCAATTTCTGAGAACAGCGCTGATCATAGTGTATGAAATACCATTATTATGCCACACAGCCATCTGACTCCAGACAGTAATACCCCATTCCCTAGAATTTCCATTCAACTCTGAGGCAAATTTCTAGTTAGAATAACAAAATCAGCTTTGCTTTTCTGGGATTCCAACTTCAGTCCAACAAGAATTCTAAATAAGCACTTCACTTACATAAAATAAAATGCTCCATAAAAAATGTAACAAAACCCAGCACAGTTTACTATGACTGGGCCTCCCTGATTCATGTAATTCGAGTATTTGCAATTAAAGAGGCTCATTTACAAAAATAATTTTAAAATGCATCACTGACTCCAGTGACAGTATCACAATATTCTAAAATAAACAAAAACCAACACACACATATATAAACACATGGCTACATATGACATAACATAATATAGTGGGAAATATACTTGTCAGGAATATCGTATCGTAAGCTGACATATTTGGCCTTGTCATTCTGTTGGTTATCAGCCTAAATTACTTGGTATTTCAAGGCACTTAACAACTCATATTCCTTATCGACACTGTCATTCCCCCTAAAAGGAATAAAGCTGTGATTATAAAAGGAGCTTCAAGTGAGCAGACCACTGACTCCAGTAACATGAGTGAGCCCTGAGGAAGCAGGAAAAATAAGGCATGTATCTTTCCTATTTTGACATATTTCACTTTTTGCTGAAACTCTCTTTCTCTTGGAGGTCACACAAATCTGGGGAAATTTATAACCTAAATAAATAAATCTAACTACAATATGGAAATTCACAATCAGAACAACAATGCCTCTTTGTGTTTGCAATGAAATGAGTTAGTTCCATACCTTGACATATTAGCCCCAGGAAAGAAAGAATACTATTCAACCTGATTGTCACATTTGCCTGCAATAAAGCTCACTGTCAGGTAAGCAATGAGCTCACAAGGACATGTGTTCCCTCAATGGCTTCCAGCAGGATTATCTGAGGTCATGCTAATTGGACAAGCAGAAAGTTCTAAACATCTACACTGCATATGACCGTAACCAGGGGTGACTGAAAACTAACTGATTTTAACTGGCAAGTGGCTGCCAGGTGTTGTGGGGGTTTTCTAAAAAAAGAAACTGAGAGCACATGAAGGAAAATTTTCCTTTGGGATTTCAGGGTACTTGTAGGATTGAAGAACTTGTGGGCTAGGTAAAGCAATAAGGAATTTGTTGCCTCTTTATAGTTTCATCTTTTTCAGACTTTGGTTGGTAATATCGAGGTATTCATTCCCTTTTTTTAGGCTAAAATAATCATTATTTTTAAAAATAAACAACACACAACAACAAAAAAGAATGAAGACATTTGGGAAAGCTGTCATTCAAAGGACAGTGATATAAACCACAGCATGAGATAGCCCGGCTGAGAAACAGAAAAATGACCAATAATTATGGGGGACAGGTAAGAAAACTAAAAACTGGGAGGAAAAAATAATGCTACAAGGATTAGTCATAGCAAGTACTGAGGTGATGAGCTAAAAACGTATTTGCTGTGCTTAGACACAAAATTTGTGTCTGAAGGTGATATCAAAGCTGTGTTTGCTCTAGATCTCATTTAGCAATCATCAAGCAAAAGGAATATAAAATGATCTCATTTTAAAATGTCACAGAGTTCAGGACACTCTGTGGTTTAAAGAAGCTTTCAGTTGGATACAGATGAACAAGCCTAAGCAGATAAAAAAATACTCCTACTCCTTTGCAGAATACCCCCTTCCCTATGTCTTTACCATACCTTTCTATGTAAATACCTTTACAATGTGCTTTAGGAGAGCTGCAATTAAAACACAACAAGAAGAGTCAAAACAGCTACAATCTTGCCAGTGTACAGCACAATTGAGTAAAATAAGTGATGAGCATAAGGCTAGTAATTTGTATTTATTAAATAAGAGCACTGCACGGGAGATACAATCAAACAAGCAGTAAGAGAAACAATAGAATGTTGTTTCAGAGTATTAAAATATTCAGTTAGAGGTGATGTTTTGAGATGCCTGTATTAGAAATATAGAGAGGTCAACCAACCACCTGGTTCTGAATTTTATTTCTGTATCCATAAATATGTACTTGTTTCATGGAAAGTGCTTTTTGTATGGATCCAGGCAGGGGTTTTGTTACATAGAGAGTATATACCATATACTAGAGCAGTTTCTATTATTATTCATCTAGGGTGTAAAGTACCTGTTTGTTCTGTAAGGAAATAGGAGGCTGTTTTAGATGCCAACAGACCAGCCCATGGTGAAATCATAGTGCCTTAGATGCTCACAAAGCCTTACACCAGCAAGCTACAGCCCCCATATAGTCCAAAACTTCAGTAGTGTGAGGTGCTAAGTAGTACAAGCCCACAGAAAGTAAATATGAAACACTTCATACCATAATGAGATCACAAAAGGTAGGAAATATGCGGGAAGAGAAGACAAAATGGCCATTCTTTTCTTGTGACCTAACAAACAAGAAGGTCCAGAATCCAAATTACAATGAAAAGTGAGCAGCACCCAGTGATTCTCAAGGCCCGAGCCTTCTCTTTTGCCCTCCCCAGTCAGCTCATCTGAACAGTCTCTGCTTGACAGGGGGTAGAAAGGAGGGGAAATGTTTTTTCCTTCAGGAGTGAAGCTCTTTCTCTGCTTGAACCCAGGGAATCAAAGTAGGCCTCCCATGAGGTATCCCCCTAACTATTACAGAGAATCCCTTGGCAATCTCTGCTCTTCCTAGACACTGACATTAACTGAGTATACCATTTTTTAAAGAACAAGTACCTCAAAATTTTACATTATAAAACTTAGACTGTGGGAAAATTAAAATGTTCTCATGGACTACACTTGCTAGCTATGAAAATAAACGAAGAAAAAGATGCTTCGATGCTGTAGCAAGAGCAGAGGCCTGTTGCACCCATAAAGTAGAAATATATTAAGCAGGATACAATTAATATTTGCTTTTCTTGAATTCAGGCATAGTTGTTCTAATACACTATACACAGAAACATACACTATCACCGTGTATAAGCATTTCGTAACAGAGCTAAGTGCAATACATAACAACAAAAGGGGCAAGGAATACAGAAACACCAACAGTGTGAGGGGAAAACCAGGGAAGAATGGCTTTACCCACAATGGTTCCATCTTCGCTTGGCGAAGAGCTCTATAGCCTGACCATCTCAACCTCAGTGATTAAGACCAAAGACCATATCCATCAGCACTGACTACACAGCTCTGTGGTACTACCATCAATTTAGGATAAGCTTGTTAATAAGGATTGACTGCTTTGAAGTGGTGATTTAGTAATGTTTAAGAACCAACCACTGGTAATAGGTATTGTTACTAAATGTTGGTCTAGTATAGTTTTGGCTTGAAGCTTCAGACTGGGCTGATTTATCAGCATCTAAATACTTTCATTGCTGCAATCTCTCACTCTCTTATTCTCTAATTTACATATATTTACGTTCACTTGCTGAGATGAGCAGATGAGAAAAACGTTGCTGCAAAATAAACTCTGAAATTATCGAAGCTGCAGACTTGGAAACAAATTTTTATCTCATCAAAGTTTACAAGCCTGCATTTCTAGAATTAAGAAGGAAAATACTGACATTTTTTTTACCAGCAGTTCTGTCAAGTCTCAAGCCATCAGTAAGAGACCTTTACTGAGTTCTGATCTTCTATCTGCAATATTGGCATCAACAGAATCCGCTGATGAGTGCAGCAGTGTCTCTTCTGCTTTGGGTCTCCACCCAACAGCCACAGCCTCATGCTTCTATGACGGATGCACTCAACACCTTAACCAAACTAGCGGTAGTTTGGTAGAAGCTCCAAAGGAGGTAAAGGCCTGAGCTGTAGCCAGGCCAAGAACTCCTCTAGTTTCAATCTGTTCTTTGAAACCCACAAAGGAGTGACGCGTATGAGCTTGGAACACCAATCATGAGATTAAAGCATAAATAGCGAGTGGCTTTTCCCAGATTCATTTATCAAGGAACAAAGAAATTTGTGGGTACAAGGAGTCTCATCCATACCTTTCCCATCGCATATAATTTGACTAAGAGCCAATCACTTTATTCCATAAATATGACAGCCTAAGTGAGACCTTTTTGAGCTTTCCCTGCTAGGCAGCATGGCTGCATGGCGGTGATCTCCTCTTGAGCTGGGACACCTCTCAAGGTTGCTCCTCGAGGCAGAGAGACCTTTTACCAATAGCAGATCTTTGGTAAGTGACTGATAGAATGCTGAATTAACAGTAATGAAACATTACTAATCCATGTAGTTATTAAATATTATTATAAACTTTATATAGATAATTCTATTGGACATAAACCGTCACACAAGTCTGAGACTAACATTGTACCTAGCCACTTCTAAGCTCCATCAGGAGTTTAGAAAGCAAAGAGGTCCACTCTGAACCCCGTGACTCAACAGGAGGGTCTTCCTTATCCTTTTGTGTCTCCGGTCTCTGTGAATCAAACTTGATTCTAACTCAATTTTCCTTTGTATGTTTCTTCCATGCAGTAATTAACAAGGTGAACCTTGCCATCAAATTTACTGAACCTTGGTAAACCACTGTTAAACTTCATTAAATTCCATCGACTTTATTGAACTCTGACAAACTATTATTTTTACCTCAATAAAACACATTGCTGCTTCTCTCTTTTGAGTGAGATGCATTCCACTCTTTTGCAGCAGCACCCCGCTAGGGTCTGTGCCCAGAGGGGCTTTGCTGGAAAGCACACCCCTTTCCCATCAAACAACCTTATCTCCTTCCTCAGGCATTTTTCTATCACGCTCCAGGGCACCTCTATCGCCCTTCACAACTCACCCCAAAATGCAGAGTCTAAAGCACTGGATTCACAATATTCAAGCATCCGAGCTGTTATTCCCCACAGGTATTGCCTTATGGCTTAGCATAAAGTGGAAATTTTACATAACAGTCTGTCTTGTTTCAGGTAAGTATCAATAACATTGTGGGAACAGATTTTTTGCCAGGCAGGTCCAAAGAATTTAAAAAGAGGAAAAAGATTATTACTGATATAAGTGTGTTAAATTAATCTCTAAAGGTCGGGTTAAGCTTGCAGGATATAGGAGAATACCTGCTGTCCTACACCAGCTTCCTTTGCTGGTGAACTTCTAACAGAGCATTTACCATGAGAGAAAATGAGAACTGTGGCAACACAGAGGAGTTTCCTAGGAGAATAAAGTTAAACCCCTGACACAACCAGTACACACTTGCGGTAAAACTCTGGAAATAATTAGCAAGTATTGCCCCTCCCCACTGTGACCCCCACATCTCCATTTCACGAGCACGTTCCTTCAATATATAGCAGGCATAATCCTTTACACAGCAATCACTAAACGTGCTACAGTGGTAGCAAAAAAGAGAAAGGGCAAGCGGACTTATGACTCCTGTCTTGGGCTACATGGTACGGCTACTTGTGGCTCAGACACAGCATTCTGACAAGCATGGCCTCTGGATACCTCCAGTATAGGGAAGGAAGAACATATGAAGTAGTAGAGAGTTCAAGGACATATGGCTTTTAAAAGTCTGTACTATTGCTTATGCCATTTCCTGTGCAGCCTGTATTTGATTATGATACTGTTTACCCTTCTGTACAAATGGTATTTTAATGACAATGTTATGAATAATAATAGTCATTACAAGCAGAGAGAACAAATGAATAAAAAAAAGAAGAATGAAAAAGCAAAGGCAAGAGAGAATTTCAGCGGTGAAAAAGCAGAGCTTTGCGTACCGATGCTTTTCTCTTCTAGGTGCAGGGAGTTGCATCACTTGATTCATTTTTAAATGGCCCCCAAAACACTGAAGAAGAAAATGCAGAAAAGCTTTATACTGGAAGTGGAGTGGACTAGCTGAACAGATGATATTAATTTCTTGCACCTGCTCTTCTCTAAAATGTCTCTTGCATGTAATGTACTCAATCAATGCTGTTTAGAGAATGCTATTGTTTTATATTTGATAAATCTGCAAAGAAATTCTGTTTAATCCTAATGCCGATACAGAGTTCAGCAGTTTCTGCATTCCATGTTCCTTTAGAATTAGGTTTTCTATTTGAAGCAGAGGAAAAATGGTTACAGAGAATGCACGTTTCCTGCTTTTAGAAGCAGTCCTCCCCATGCAAGGCAGCAGCAATGAAACAACAAAACCCAAACTCAAACAGGCATAAGGAACTGCGGTTCCAATTAAAATTGCATCAGAGTGGCACTGAGAGAGAATGAACACTGAAAGCCCAAGGATATAGGAGGTCAGCTTATACATAATTAATTTGTTAATCTTCCATGGCATTTTGTTGAAATGTATTATTTTCTCAAATACATCCAGAAGGACGACGAGCTGTCTTTTCAAGTGTTTTTATGTGTGTGTGCTCTGCATTCCATATTTCAATAATAAATACAATAGGACGACGATGTTTTAACCACTTTTCAACATCTCTCCTAGCATTCTGGGATTTGCTTACTTTGCCATATGCTATTTAGTGGCACATTTATGATCAATCAGAATGTTCAATCACAAGAATCTAAAAATAGCAATGGCATTTTTTTTTCTTCACAAAGAAATCACAGGGAAATGACTCTTCAGAAGTAATTCAGTGTGATCCTTTATGTTTGATGTTACAGATATTTTCAGTGTTTGAGGTGTAACTCAAAGTTCAGGGGTAAAAATGCAAGCCTTTCGATCCATTTAACAGAGCCGCATTTTTTTGTTTTACTATTTATAAACTAAAATTCATTCAAAGTGTGCCTTAAAATGTAGACTTAGATAATTCCTTAGTACAGTGGAGTGTTAAAACGATTTTTTTGTATTGAATACCATAAGGGAATCATCACTTATAGTGAGACAGATTTTATGAGGAACACTTCAATAAATGCGTGACTCCTGTACTGCTTTGCTATTTTGTGTGACACTTTGCTGCCTTCTATTTCCCAAACACTCTCTGAGAAAACAAGAAATATCAAGATGCTTTTAAAAAAAAAAAATCTCTGAGGAGGAGCCATGCTATAAAGTCGTTTTATTGAAGCTGCAAATGGTAGAACAAGTATTTAACTGAAATGATACTCTACCTCAGAATGCTCTTAGTCTGCATGTGGTATCAAAGAAAAATCTTGCTACAAATACAAGGAGCAAAGCCAGCATCTCACAGAATGCTGTGAACAATATTAAAAGGAAGAACTTGATGCTGACCTTGAATGCATAAAAATATCCAGTGCTGTATGTCGGTGCTGACTAGTGGGATGATGTTGACCTACATTAACATTTGATTACCTTTTGGCACTGTTTTTAAGCTGAGCCAAGGTAACATTCAGTCATTACTAATTTCTTTATTGTGCCTGTTTAAAATAGAGCCATCCAGGTGAAAATCAGAAAAAGGAAGAAGAAATGAAATAAACAATACAATCTACTTAAACTTAGATTGAAGAGATATGTTACATATTCATCATGGAGCATTTATTTATGATAATAGCACATTTTTCTATTCTAGCTGCTGTGATCTTTTGTTATGCAAAATGTGAAGTTACATAAGATTTTTATTAAAATCTTTCCCAAGTAGCTATTTTAAATACTCTATAGCTAACACTAGAAGGTGGAGGTAGTACAAATTATTTCAAAGACATATATATAGTCTCAGGATCACTTAGTAAATTATCTCCTTCTAAGTCATAACATTTTGGATTCTGAAGCATCTTTAACTGGTTTAGTAAATTACCAAATGGCTTCATACCTAGCGTGACAACTGCATTACTGCCAGACTGTCAAGAAAGTGAAAGTCTTCAGGAAGCCAGAAGTCAATGTCCTCAGAAGCATATAGGCAATTAAGCAAAAGGGGGAATCTAGTGGCCATAATCTGGCCATTGTCATGCTCTGAGTCTAATGGTTTCCTCAGCCTTCACTCCAATGTCAACAGCAGAAAACTCTGGTCTGGAGACTTTTCGTCCTTCCTCACTGAGTTTGCCATCAAATACTCATATCATTCTAGCCTCAGAAAACAAAGAGGAGACTCAAGGAGCAAACTAAATAAAAGTGACTAGACAAAGCATATCCACCAGACCTAGAATCCTAACCTAAAACCCCGAATTAGTCAACACTCGGTTTCAACAGCCAATTATCAGCTCCCCAGTTCTTTTAGTATAGTTTAGCCCCTTCAGTGTTGAAACCATTTTTGTCCTGCTACACTTAGCCTGCTTATTTAAGAGAGGGATATATATAGCTTCAATGCAAGAGACTGAACTTAATCTATAAATGATGTTTTATAAGCTTTTAAAGCCTGTGTACAGAAGAAAAAGGAACAAATGCTTACAGTGAGAAACTATGTTTTGCAAATGAAAGGGACAGTTTGAAATTAACATTATTATATCCATTAATACACAAGGAATTTAAAACACTAAAGCTTTATAAAGCTTCTGTGATTGATGAATACTACTACACTAATATAAATATATAAACATAATTAGAAGAGAATTTTTCTCCTTTTTTTATCTAAAATAAATTTGATAAGCAAATGGAAAGAATGGAAACAGAGGAAATGTAAAACTACCCTTGAAGTACCAAAGATTTTCAGTCTTTGTTAATGAAAGAGGAAAGAAGGCAGGAGACAAGAAGAGGAGACAGGGAAGAGAACAGGAAAAGAACAGTTTTATGTTATAATAAATAAACTTTTAGACACAATAATTTAAGCTGATAGCTATTGAATTTAAATATAGGTAGACATTGCTTGGAGCCCTGTGATCAGCTTCCAAATGATATGGTAGAATGCTAGGGTGAAACAGATAACAAAAACAATGCTCGAAGACAGAAAAATCAATTCCCCTATAAGGACAGACCTATACTTAGAAAACTTTCTTTGAAAGCCCTAGAAAGAATAAAACAATAGTTCTTAAATGACTCAATAATAAAAGTCAACATTTCAGAACTTTATAACTTTACAAAATGCAAATATATCGAAGCTCATTATTTGATTTAGTCTAGTCTTAAAATTTGTAATGAACCTGTTCCTTTTCTCTTTTCATGGTGACAAAAATATTTAATTTGTCAGCCATAGTTTATGTTACTGTAAGGGTGCTAAGAAGCTTTTTCAGTTGGCCTTTCCTATTGATGATACCACATGAAAGGTAAATTTCAACAGTCCCCTAATTAGACTTGAACTAGGTTGTGGAAGATTAAACACCTCCAATAAAGCAGTTTTACCTCTTATCAGACTGAAGACAATTCTTTCCAAATAGATTTTTAGAGAAAATGACCTTGTCTTTACCAGGTATTCCCTTCTCTCAAATTTACCACAGGTGCTGTGCTTGTTCCGCAATGTCAGTGGAGCTGAACCAGAGATAAAAATGGTAGGCAACGGAAAGGGAAAAAGACTGACTACGCTAGATACCTCTCAACTGCTCACACAACTACAGGACATACATTGTAGGAGACTTTTCTCTTCTATGAACAATTAGAAGTCTCTAACGTAAATGAAATCTCTCTGATTCCTCTTGAGCATTCCAACTGATAACGATTCAGAGAGTAGTAATATTAGGTTCTGGAAATAATTTCTTTGGAACCATATGAGAAAGTAAGAGTGGCTAAATGTATCTATTTTAGCACAACTCTAAATGCCATGCTATTCATCCCAAGTCCATTCAACTCCTTCATTCTTCAACAAAGTTAAAGGATAAGAGTGGAAGAAAGTACGTCTTCAAAATACCATGGGGCCTTCATATACTGAGGAGTTAAAGTGACATCCATATAATAAAGGCTAGGAAACAGTGGCAATATAGAACTTCCAAATCTGGGCAAAAGCTCTCAGGAAACCATAGTCAGAGCTGTGAAAATGAAGGGACATGCCAAATATCTGCTTACCCTGGGTCTGAACTGGCATATCACATCTTGTTTGGAGCAGCACACTTTAAGATACATATCTTGGATCCAAAATAAAATGCAAAAATCATCACTGGGAACATTGGATGATGACACAGTCATTAGGAAAACTGCAAATAACAAAGACATGGGTTAATCAATATGAAATCATCTGCATTACAAACAAAAGGTCCTACATCTAGAAATCACAGAATAAATGCCAGGTGATGAGAGGAACTACTTATTCTGGAAAGCAGTGATTTTGAAAATAATTTGGGCTTCATAATGCATAATCAGCTGTATAAACCATCATGCCCTGTGCCAAATGGACTAACACAGTTCTAGTATCTGCAAAATAGAGACTCTCTTGTATAACTAGGCAAGTTTTATTCCTGTATTACAAGCAGCAGTAGCATGTATGTACATCAAGCGAAGTGTATGTGAGAGAAAAGAGGTGTGGAGATGAGAATTTATCACATGGCTTCTGTCTCTAAAAAGGGCCAGTACAAAAGTGCACTTTCCCATAATCGAATTTTCTTTTATTTTATAGATGGTAACCAGAGAGTATGTAGAAAGATCTGTATTCAGAGTTGGTTCCAGTCCAATTAACAATAAATCGATATTGTAAAGCAAAGTATAGTCTTGCTGTATGTAAAACCCTACCATATGTTCTTCAAAAAGGCACACAAGAGAAGGAATAAAATTGCTTCATCAAGCAGAAAGATTCAAAAGCTTAACAACTAACTAACAGCAATCATTTCTGGATTTTCAAATACAAGGTCAAGTCCAAATTTAGTCTTTAATCGTCTTCATAAACTCTACTTTCTATGAATTCCAACCCTCCTTTAGTAAAACACAAAACTTGAAAGCTCTGGATGAATGTCAGTACCATGACACTCCAATTTGCTTGAAAAGCAGGAAATCTATAAATGATGACAAGGGGCCACAGAATGTTAGCACTTGCTCTCTAGGGAGGCAAAACTAGTTCTACTGGGGAAGCAAAACAGGGTGCCCTGTTCCTGCGTTCATTAACATCTTTCAGGAGCTCCATTTGCATGCCAGTTGCCAACCTCTGAGTCAAAGGTATTTGGGTTTCCTCTCCACATCAGATTAGCAATTTTTCCTTATCATCCTGCACACAGTGAAGCGTGACTAGCTTTTTAATTAATCTACTGTATTTTGAGATACCTACAAGGCTCATTTGGTATGCACATTCTCTCTTGTAGCACACTACAGTTACAATCTTTGATCTTTACTACACTGTTGGAGTTGTTATAGGGAGTTGGTTCAGAGCATGCAGTGTAAGTATCCTTTGAGTCTTTTTAAACTAGTCCTCAAACCATGCCTATGCCTCCAATTTTGAGCACTGGAATTGTCGCTCCCTTCAAACACACTCACTTCTACTCCTGTGCTCCTATCAAGTACAAAGAAATGAACGAATACAAAAAAAAAGTGATGTATGAGTTATCACATCCATCTTCTACTGTTTTATCCATGTTATATCTATGATTTTATGTCTTCCTTTCAAAGTTCAAAAATTATTTTAGTAATTGCAAATTATGATGAGAAAAAAGTAGGAATTTGAAACAATTTGCACCCCAGAAAGTTTTCCCAGTTGATCAGTTGTCAATATTTAAATCAGAGATGTATTGCGCATACAAATTACTTAAATGATCAACACAGAATGAAGTTCACAATGAAATCATGAGAAACATATAAGTAAAAAAATCAAAACAAGAGGAACAGAACAACATTTAATGAATAAAACATTCTTAGTAGTTATCCAATGATTTTTCAAGCTCAGAGACAACTGTTCTGCCATGTATTGTAGTTCAGAAGTCTGGTATATCAGAGGCCAAATGAGAAGGAAGACACGGAAGCACGGACACCACAATCAGTTGTTGTGACTGAAAACTGCCAGAGACAGAACCTTGGAAATATCTGGACAAAGCAAATGAGGCAGGGAGCATGGACAGGAATGATTGACAGACTTTATACACTATAGTATAGATAGGAATTGCCTGGGGTGACCTTGGGTATTCCTGAACCCCACAACATTGTTCCTACAGGCAAATAAGCTGCATCTTGTGGTGGTTACTGCAAAGCATATAGTGACCCAGACTTGTACAAGCTGGGAATGGACCTTCTTTCCCTTAACAGCTCCAGAACTAGTACAGAGAATGCTCCTCAAGCAAACAGTCCTGGCCTCAGGCTTGGCTTTGTATCTATACAAGCTGCCATTGTAATGGATCAACAAGAATCCTGGGAGATAGTGAGATGGGAAACCAAAGCACATAGGGAACCTGGAGCTGAAGAAAAACTAGAATTCAGGCACTAGCAAGCAGAATAAATGTGGTCAGCCAAGAAGACTGCGCCCAGGAATGGACACAACTTAGGCAGCAGTCAAGGAAAGAGCATAAATCTATGGGATGACTGTAATTCTGGAACAATGGACTACACCTGTGGATAGAGCTCATATGAGAGAATGTGCAAGTCACTTAAAACAGACTGTCACATGGCTAATAATTGTGTACTTTGAATATTCTGGGTATCTAAATGCCCTGTCTTGAGATCTGCAGAAGTGCCAAATTCCCACAGCTGAAATTAATGGGAGGTATGTTTCAAGCACACTAAGCGATCATATAAGAAGTCTGAAAAAAAAAAAGACTCTAGACATTCAAATTAGGCACCTACAGTGAGTGCAAATTTTTTACTTTCAAATTTCTGTATTCTCTCTTTGTATTTCCACAAAAACGTGTTTAACAGTGCTACCCCACTCTGCAAGCACATTGTGGAAATGTGCACTCATATTTTAGTTATGAACATCATTTAGAAGCTCATAAATAAATTAGTAATAAAAAATGCTATGTTTAAGTAGTGTGCATGTGTGTATTTGGGGGGAAAAGAGATGCCAGAAATACTAGAGAAAATATTATATAGATGCTCAGTGAGTAAGTGAGTACTGTCCATCTTGCACCTTGAACAAGGCATGTGCTCTGCAGCTGGGTAAAGGACCATAATGGGCAGGTGTATCATACAATCATATAGTTCAGGTTATGCCACTTTTGTTAAGTTGGTCAGGTAACAATAATGACATTTCCCAACTTCTGAATACTAAATAGTTGCAGTCTTAGTCTTCTTTTAATATAATTTCTACACAAAACATTCATATTACACAGTGTTTCTTCCTCATGATAAACACTACCAGTCACTCCAAGAAAGGATCCATCCATCTCTGATACACAGAGATATACCTCTAAAAAGCATTTTTAACCTCCATCAATTCCCACAATACGTTACAATTTTAAAAAATACTGTATTCAAGGAGACACTGCCAACAGAAATGATGATGCAGAACACTGAATAACAAGAAACACAAAACTTTCCTGGAAGGGAAAATCAGGCATACTACTATGCATGATACCATACTTCTGGAGGTACTGGGAGTCTTCTTTTTTTTTTTAATCTATTAGACTGTAGGAATAAAAATCTAATGAATTATGCATTTCTGAATGGGTCATTACAGGCAATGAAGCAAAAACCTTGTTGCTTTTCATGTCTTTAATTGTTAGGAATTAGTGGGGTTAGACATCCAGTTAGAAATATAGAACCCGTTTTGCATCAATGAACTGTCTGCAGAGAAAAAAAATCTATAAATGGCTATGTATTTCATTTTACCAGCTGCCCTAAACAAAACAAACTGAAAAGACCAACCCACCACACACTTATCACATGAAGATATTAAGGCAATTCCCCACAGGATAAATTTTCTACCACCATCTACCCCTAACACACAACTCCACGCCAATATCCCTTCTGAAGAAAGTGGTATAAGTCTGCACAAAAGCAGCACTGAGAAGCAAAAAAATGCACAACAGACACATATGTTGATATGGCATTGGTTTCTTCCATCTAAGACTGAACTAGCACAGCTTTAAATAAGTCTTAAAGACTACCACACATCAGAAGGGCCAAAGAATACCAATGACAGAAGTAAATGGAAGCAGAATAATTTCTGTTAGCAGGTATAACTTTAGAAATGACTGAGCGATCAATAGTCAATATGAGGAGTATTATTATACAGCAGTATGAGTAGCAGCAGTAGTATCATAGCACAGTATTAGTACATAGTACCAGACAATCTCAGTCAGATCACTAGTATTTTCATTATGGGCAGGTTTCAACTCGAATTACCACAGGGCAACCAAGCTAAAGAACCGCATTGCACTCAGATTCTGCAACATGGTATTTGTAGAGTAAATGGTTTTCAGCACTTGCTCACATCTACTTAAATCAATGTGCAGGCTGCTATTTGTTTCCTGGAACCCTTCACCTCTTTGGCATAATTGTGATCACTATAATCAACAAACATAAAAAGCACTTTCAACACCTTAATATGCGCTTGCAGACATTAGGCAGAGAGATTAGTTAGCAAGCACAAAGTATGGTCCTTTAGGAACAAAGCCTTAATGTTGAAACACAGAAATGATGAATCAGTTTTAAATTAAAAAAATGAACACTAAATGATAAAAAAACTACCAGAAATAACACAGCTTGCTTCATTATTTAAACCCTTTCTCTAATTGCATTTAGTGTAGCAACCATATATTGGGAACTGAATTTCTCCTACAAGATCGATTCAAAACAACTGAATTTCAGGCTAGCCATCAAAGTTCATGTACGTATTTATCCAAAACAAAAAGGCTCCCACAGAGGACTATACCAAAAAAAAAAAAACAACCCAAAAAAAAACCAAACAGATCAGCACAGATTGTTATTCCTTGCCCTGATTTCCACAAGTTTGCCTTTAATACAGACCAGCTTCTGATTACCTGCCATAGAAGCTCTAGATCATCCATGCAGATGGATTCCTTAAGGTGATGTTAATCACTTAAGATTCCTTAAAGTGATGTTACACCATATTGTCCACTAAAGTCCTGTGCAGGTTCCTCTTCCCATCAGTAGGGGTTTTTTTTGATCTATCAGCTGCTGTATAGCTGGTCTGCTTGAAGTCTGACAAGAAACTGATATTGTCTCCACTGCCTTGAGCACGGTTCATGAACAGAAATCAGAAAACTGTGCTATGAAGTCTACGATTTGAGCTACTGTTAGGTAGAAAATGAGCAGAATAAATAATGACTGGCCATTAGGGGCACGTATAGCTAAAAATCAACTATAGTGGCAGCTTGGGTATCTTTTACAGCTAGATTGTTTAATGTGCTGCAAGACACTGATGTCTAAGTTTTGACCAAGGGAACACACTTTGGATACATATGTCAGATGATGGGAATACCTTTTTCTCAACCTTGGCAAAAATAAGAATATTGTTGTTGTGGGAGGATTCTTACAAGGACTCATAAAATATAAAGTTTTCATTACAGCGGGCAGTCAAAGTCTCTGTGGTTTCCTTTTTCCCTCTATCATGAATGTCAAGCATTTCAGAGTCATTATGAGAACCAACAATATCCTGTAGAAAAGGCGGCTACTGTGTTAATCACACCACCTCCCTCACTCAGTGCCTCTTGATCCTTTCAGAGGTACCATTCAATTACCTTTTTTTTTTTTTTTTTCTTCTTCAGGAGAGGCATTGTTGTGACTGTTGTTGGAATAATTAAATGTTGAGCGAAGAGCACCTGAACTCAAAAGCCATTCTTTCACTTGAAAAGGAGGCAGCTGGTACATGGTAACTAGGTAACTAAGAATGCATGAACGTTAATTTCAATGATTCCATAATTTCAGGTAACATAAAACATATTGCTTTCAAGCAAACTGTCACTGTAATCTCTTCCTTATTTCAACCTAAAAATGTTACTACCTGAATCACTTCTGTTTAGTCATTATTTTTATATTCTTATTGTATGTGTACTTATGATATGCTTCAGATATTTCCCCACAGAAAAGCAGAACAACTGTGTAATTTTTTTTCATTAAAGTATACTGAAATCACTTTTAAGCTTCTCAAAAATTTATCTTAGAGCTGTCTTATATCTGGACCTCTGATTAAAATTGGTCTTGCACTTCGGGGAATAATTTTAATGATGATAAGCTGCTTTAATTTTTCCAGTATGTTCCTTCTTTTCTTGGGAACGTTATTTTTTCTGCACAAGAAGAGAGATGGGGATGAAGGGACCAACGTGATTATGTTTAAATAATTGTTTGTATAAAATACTGTTAAAGTTTACGGAAGTATGACAAAGGGGATTTTCTGAATAATGAAGTTACTCAATTAAAAATATGCCAATGTGCTGGATTAGCAGGGTGTTGGGAAAAGACTGAAACAGTTACCTGGCAATTGATCAAGGAGCCTTGTCTTATAGAACAATACTAGCATAAAAATAGCTCATAAATCTGAAAGGCTGATTGCGAAAACTGTTGTGGGAGCTTTATTTTTTAGAATAATATTGAATTAATGAGAAACAATACAAAGGGGGAGTTTAATTATTCTGAATAGAATAATTTTCTACCCTAGCCTTTCAGGATGAGTATGATTATGTAGGTCACATATCTCAAATGACTTTTATGCATATTTCATTAAAAGCCACATCTTTTCATAAAGGATAGTAAGCTATAAGCCCTCTTCAGATAGTACTCTCTCTATAGCTCCTTAAATAAAAGCTATTTCCTTTGTGGTTATGGAGTTGTTAAGATGAGCAGTCAATAAATACAAAACCAGGCGTATCTTATTTTTAGGTTATTGTTTTGACATAATAACAAGGAAGTTGTTTTCTTTCTCACTCTCTCCAAACCCCCACCACCATTTTGAATGTATAGCAATTAGACATTGGCCAGGATTCCCAGTCTGCCTGTACTTCTGGAGGGTTACTATCAAACTGATGAGAATACTAGACAAGCATTTTCATGTTCATCCAAACAAAGAGATTTTGATTCTGGGTTGATTTGTAAGATTTTCAATTAATGAAACTAAAGCACATCAATAATGAAATTATTAATCAAAGACGCTGAATTTTCTTAGTTGGCACCCATTTTTGCTGTTTTCAGACAGGAAACATTTTTACATCCCAGTTTAGTCTTTTTCTGCTTTAATTTTTAACTGGATTACAGATATATTTTTTTTTCATTGTAATAAAACATTCCTCATCAGATTTACACATGTAAATGCTTTCAGTGAAATGCGCGCTGTCTTTCAATCATTGTTGACACTTTTCTTAGCTGCAAGACAGATTTAGTGTATTCCACATACTTACAACAAATGGTGGAAATGGTTGGTCCATTAAACATCAGAAAGACTAATTACAATTTAAATGATAATTTTGTGCTTAATCTTAAATAGCTAATGTGCATAGTGCAGGATAAGAGGGTTCATCAGGTACTGTCATACATAACACTAAAACTTGGATCTCTCAAATCGGTAATTGAATGTGTATAAAATCCTAGTTTATCCAACATATTCTACTGCTGAACTGAACTGTACTTCATCACATGTCTTTAGAACTGAAGGTCTATGCATTAACTTACTATACATATCCACTTAGAATACTAAATAATTGCTTGTAATATTTAAGTTGAGGAGAAATAAATTCCTGGATATTCCTATACTCCTGCTTTCATTTACACTCAAGCCTAGATATAAATAACAATAAAGATAAAACTGTGTTCTTGCGAAATTATGAAGACATAATTCTATCACATTTTGGTTTATGTCTTGGCTGTGGCACTTTTGTATCTGAAAATGCAGTGGATTTACCTGATTCATTTTTTCCCATAGGAATTCATATCACTTAGAAGATCCCATACTAGCTTAGCCCTTCAGCGATTCATATACAACACAGTTGAAACAGGTAAGAAATATGAACTGCTTCAGAGTTGCAAATGATTCTCAAGCTAAAGCTTGGCTCCCCTAGGGCCATTAAACATTTACAAGAGAGTGAAAAATTATATGGATTTTCACACCTCTGCTAGTGCAAAGACCCTAATGCTATATGCTTAAGCTTATAGATAACTTTCGTGCTTAACTTTCCATTTTGCTTGTGATGCTTCTTTTTGCTTAGTTTTCATATGCTGCCTGTATTTAGGGTATTTAATCTAGCACAGAAATTACTCCTACTCTGCACAAGACCATATGCCACACTTCGAGAGCAGAGCAAATACAAATAAGGAGCTTTCATTTAATCTCTTATTTAATTTGCAATGATCTAGACCTCTGTGGTCTGAAGGAGTACCATACCAACACCAACATATAAAATCAGGAAAGGAGTGCAGAGACCATACCTGCTACATCAACTAGATTGTGCCTGACCTCACCCAGATATAAATTGTGACTGGATACAATATGGGCAGCTTATCACAGGGCTCATAGGAAATTAACATTTTTCCAGCAATTACTCCTCTGAAATGAATACAAGAAACAAAACGATACCCAGGATCTATGCACCCCACTCTTTTAACTGGCAAAAACTACCCCCAAGTTCTTATGAACAGTTAGACTCAGTCTCAATGTTCCCAAAATATTAGCTTGATAGCTATTAGTCTGAGCCTAGGAGAGAAACCAGAAGACAAAACTGCACTAGCTCTTACATACACAATTAAGAATGTAGAAGTAAAATCATCAGCTTGGCGCCCACAGGTAAAAAGTAAGAATTGAATAAACTTTGCATTGTCCAAGGAGACATGGGTGAATTCCAGCTAGTTATATTTATCCTTTGCTACACTTAACTGAGGTTCCACTCAGTTTAGCTCAGATATATGTTCTGACGTTACTTTATGATAGCAATACAGTGGGTGTGCTTTCATGCGGAGCAACTGCATCTTCAAGACATCTCAAACAGCATCTGTACCCTCTGTTCAATTTTGACTATGACTCAGATGCTGAGACATAACAGGGACAACAAAAACATCAACACTGGAATATTTTCCAGTATAAGGGATACTTAATCAACATCTAAGCAAATAAACTAACTTTTAAGATCCTTGTAGATTATGCAAGGAAAAAAAATAAAAAGGCAACAACCATATTCTAAGGGCTTGTTTTCTTCTGCCTGAAAGTTAAGTGACATGAAACATTTCTAAGGCTCTGTGTTACTTACACAATAGATAGAGCTCTCAGCCATGTATCCATGTTATGCATGTCATTTACACTGCACAACAGTGACTTAAACATCAGCAATAGGTGTATGCACACAAGCAAACCAAGACTCTTGGGAACAGCATACTACAGGTTAATGACGGTAACTATCAAAAGGTTCCTAAATTTCAAGTCAGCTCACCATCTGTAATTACTCAATGCCTTATCTGTAAAAAAGAACTATGTCTATGCAACAAGGTTATATCATAATACAGCAAGTCCTTGCTGATTAGGAGTTGATCAGAAATATTATAAATATTATAAATACTATGGGAGTATTTTTTAGTGTTCTGTTTTAGTTAGTTGAGTATAACATAATTCAAAATAATAAAAATTTAGTCAAGCATGTGGTTTTGGGATGTGCTTAAGGCTGGGGCTTTTTAGTCTAAGCAGGTGACGAGAAGAAAATTTTAAGTAACTGTTTTTTATTTGTTTTGTTTTCTGTATTGTTTTGTCACTCAGCATTTTTGGTTTAGTTACTTTCCCTCTTTTTATAACTCTGTTCATGGTCCCTCCCCTTATTTTACCTTCATTCCCTTTCCACTGCAACATGTATAATTAATAAATATCTGCAGTGTAAACACTTTCTAAGCTACCACCCCAAACTTTAAAAAAAATCTGTAACTGATCAGGTCAGAAAATATCAAGACCAATAGGAAAGATTTCCTTCTAAGTGATGTTCTCTTAATTACCAAACAAACACCATTTTTCCTCACAAAGATTGAAAACTGGTTACCAAAAACATGAAAACTGTTCCATTTAGTCTTCTATATGTGTGTACATAAGTTCTATACACACAGAAATAAATTAATAGAAATAGTTTCATATGCAACTTTTCAACCAACCTATCTGTATTATTCTGAAGAATACAACTTGAAGCTCTGAAATACAAATAGCAAAATTTTACATAAGCACTTCTAATATCTTCCTTTACTAGCCTGGACAGCTGTGCCATCTTTACAAACCTTTGTTGTCTTATGCAAAGCTTCTTGAGAAGCACCTACTGCTTATATCTGGTTTTTGTCTTCTACGAGTGCCTTTGATCCTGCTTTGATCTTCTTGTTTCAGTCGGTCTCACTGAATGAGAGATTCAAATCACATTAAAATCCTTCCCATATTTTTAAAAACTATCATTTAATACTTTGGAAAAAGCAAGACTGTTAAAAAACTTTTAGCAATATTTTTGTAAAGCTTTGATTGAAAGAGATAGGTTTTAATTTTTAGAGTATGTCAACATATTTCAAAGCATTAACTTTCCAAATCTATTTAGGCAAAACATTTTCTCACTTTAGAAGGCTGAATAATAAAATCAAGAGCTTCTAGTTCAGTGTTTTCAAATTATCAAAATGTGCAGAATGCTTGTTAATTTCATTTAGGTGAAGACAATTCATTGTGAAATTGCATTTTGAACAAGCTAACCACATTCCTATAGAATCTAATGGAGTAAGGGAACAATGTCCATATGCTAGCCCAGTCAGGCTGTGGTTTCAAAGGTAATGTTACTCTTCTATCTGAAGCATAATTCCAAAGTGTTTGAACACAAATGATAGCTACAGGTCTACAAGGTAATACAATTTAGTACTATATTCTAAAATATTTTGTCACAGACCTACATAGTATAGATACAGGCATCTATCTATTTGAAAAGAGATAAATTCCAGATTGGCAAGCATTCCTACATAGAAACTGCATTATTTAAAAAGCAACCATCAGAATGATGTCATCAACTCCAACTGAAGATTTTCATATCTGGAGACAGCATAATAAAAGATTAAGAAACCTTCTCTTTCAAAGTACGCTCACCTTGTCCAAGGGCTTCTCAGTATCAGATGTGTAAGAGATTCCTTTGGCCCATGACTGGTTTAAAAGTAAAGATATGCTGATCACCTAGCTAGCAAGGCAAACAGAACAGTAAAACGTAAGGCCTTTTCTCTGAGGGCAGTGCTAATGTAGATCTGTCCTCTGTACCACCGCTAATACTTCTTTCCCCAAAGCAAGTATGAAATTAATTTCTTTGACACCTCTATCCCTCTCTAAAATTTGGATGAAATTAGCCAACATCTAATTTCAAAAAAATAATGGGAAGATGAAGGAGGAAGCAAAGAAACCGAAACCACAACAAATGGATAACTTTTTTCCCCCTGTAGGAAACAGGATCAAAACAAGCAAGGTAGTCAATCCAAAGACTTTTCAACATTGTTCATCTCTTGTCAGTCTGTTACTGTTGAAGCAGTTCTCTAAAAAGCATCACATTTTTTTCCAGGTATTTAAGGTTTTGTTGAACTTAAGCCTCATCCCTTAGCAACAGAAGTCCTATAAGTGTTCCTAGGCAGATAGAAAAAGCACCTTCTCAACTAATGATTCAGGGTTATACCTTAACCCCTGTCAGAAGTTTGTCTGGAGCCATTGTATGCCTTCTCTGTGATTTCTAGCATCCAGTTATTAAATCAAACCAATAGATGCCCACAGCAAATATTTAACTAACACGGTAAGGACTTCAGTAACTTTTCAAATAACTAATTCACATACAGAATCTGCAAGCCATTATAGATTTATAAGCTTTTATCATTCTCTTACTGGTTAATCTCACAGTTCAGCCCAATCAGAAATTTTCCTTCTTTTTCATACTATGCCTAACTGCATTACAGTATGAATGTCTATGCACAAAAACTGACCATAATAATTTGGACAGTTTTGACCATTTCTACAAGGAAAACAGAATTTCCAATGTGATGGATTTATATGCAAAGTATTCAGTACTATGGCCCTAGACAGTCCCAATAACCTATAATTTGATTGTAAGCATCTCATCATAGCTGAGTGACAGCTATAATAGAATCAAATTGAAAGCTTACAGCGGTCCAAACTGTTGGCTTTCTTGGCTGAATGAATTAGCCAAAACTAATGTTTAAAGTCTGTCTGTGAAAAGACTTTAAGACTTTCTAGTCTACAGGTAATTGTTTTTCTTTCTTCAAATTGTTCTTCTAATGTTACATTAATATTCTGAGCTGCAGTTCTATATTGGCATTTATTTTGCAACAAGCGCAAACATGAGAAAGCAAATGTTTTACTTTAAACACAAATAAAAGAAAAATAGAAGTTATATGTGAATAAAGCTTTCCTTTCTCTCTAGTCTTCTTTAATCAGTTAAAAAACTAATACACTTGTAGAAAGACAGAAACATCAATTTGTACATTTCATTACCTAAATCCTGTCAAATATATCAGAATAGTTTATTCTCAACTTTCACAGAAGATTCACCTGAGCTCACACTCCATATTAACTGCAGAAATCAATTAGTTGGGAAAACAACCCCATTATACCATATATTACAGAAGTTCTAAAAGGGTAGGTGTAGAAGGGAAGCCTCTACAATATGAAACACAGAATGGAAACACGGTGTGGTTCCTTTATGACTGTGCTGGTTTTACTGAAGGATGGCAAGAGAGTAGAGGTCCTATTATAAGAGTCTGGCAGTAACATCAGGCTCTTTCAATACTCACTTTGACAAATTTTGATCAGACTTCAGGTGTTTAACATAACTTCAGGAACACCATACACTCTGGCTTGGGTGTCTTCTCCAGGAAATTAGAATATAAGTAATTTCCAACAGGTTTGGAGCCAAACAAAGGATCACATTAAAAGCACTAGCCAAGAGCAATTATCAAATTCTAGGCTTAGCTCTAGACATTAACCAGTAAAAAACAGTATTTAATGCATGTATATGCATTGTGTGCACAGATGGACATCCCCAGCTCTGTACCACATCCCAAGAGCCCTAACTGTAATAAGATACACTCACAACGCATCGTTGTTGGTTTCAAAACTTAGCTGAAGGTTATACACATCACTTGAGAAGTTCTAGTCTTTTATCCATTACAAAAGTGCAAGCTGTAAAACAGTCCCATGTTATACTGACTTCAGCAAACTGGCAAGTATTTTAATAAGACAACAAATAAAATTTCAGAATAAAAAAATTAATAATAATGAAATAAAACCTCACAATATTTGTAGTGGTTGATAGCAGTGCTCACAAAAATATGGCTGAAGAAATTCTCCTGCTGTTTATTTAATTGGCCTGTACATCTGCTAGAGCCAACCTGAGCATCAGGTTGTCTGCTAGAAAAGGAGGGGTGTGAATCAATAAGCAAATTACTCGAGACACTGCACTGCCAAATTAGAACTAAGAGTGACCAAGTGGGAAAGTACATTATAGTTGCAAATATCTTCTGCATGCATACGTAACACAAAGAATCTGCAAGATGGTGGTGACTGCCAACACAAAGATGCAGATAGTTCATGACAAAAATGGCTCTCTCTACTAAAAAAAAAAGTCAAAAACAAAACAAACAAAACCCAAACCCTATTTCTTTTTTGTAATACTGAGAGGAAATTCCAAAACAAAGCAATATTAGATCATTATTTGAACTGCAGCAGTGCTTAGGATCATGTCATGGTTCTAAGTGGTGTAAGGAACTATGCTGTTATCCCACTTTTTGAAACTCCTAACTCAGTGTGTTTACATTTTAGAGTTGCTTGAAATATAGGGAAAAATCACATGCATTTTAAAATGCATATTCAAATTAATTATTTAGCTTTTTTCTTTTACTTTTTTACAGTAATAATTTCCATTTTATAAACTTGTTTTACACAGAGTTTGGAGTGTACTTTTTGATTTTGTTTTGTTAGGGTTAAAAATGTCACTTAACAGAATTTTTAAATAAACTCCTTAAAATATGTCACAACTTGACTGAAATGAATAATCAAAATTATCAGTACAAGAATCAAAATGTATCGCAATCTAGCAAGCCAGATTAACAACAGAAAAACTTAAAAATATTCTGCTGACACACAAAGTAATTAATCCACTGAAAGCTTGCATTAAAATCTTTTAAGATAGAAAATATTATTATACTATTTTTTTAAAAATACTACTAACTCAAGAAAAGGAGTGATTTTGACAAATTTCAATCAATAGTAGCTGTTTCTCTCAAGTTTAACATAGATATTTCTCAAAACACTTATAAAGAATTTTAAAATACAGTGTACATTGATACTTCTACTCACACTGTCAAATTAACCTCAAATTATTTTTTTTATATAATATTCCTTCCAAGGTCAGTATTTAAAAGCATACATGATATAATAGCTACTTTTTTTTAATCATTACAGAGAACCGTTTCATCTATTCTTGAACTTTTCACACAGAACTTTATCTGAGAAGCATTATTAAAACGACAAACTTTGCTGGAAAATTAAGGAATAAAAAGGAAGTACACAATAATAAAAATTCCATGAAAGATATTCACCAAGCACCTCCAAATATTCTCAGGAATATCAATAATAGTATAAAATTGTACCTGTTTGCTGAAACATCATTTTGAATGAAATGTTTTGCATAAATTTTGACCTATTCAGAATGAAACAAATGTCCAAAATATCAGTTCTCTATGAAACAGAAATTCAAGAAGTTTCAATTTGTTCTCGTGTAAATGTCAATATTTATCACATAGTGATAGCAGCAATGCAGTAACACAGAAAGATTTTCATAGTGCTCTCAAGTGCCTTTTCTTCACTATGGGGTCACTGGCAGATCAAAAATTCACAGTTTACAAAAATACCATTATGCCTCCCAATTTAAAGTCGCATTTTCATTACCAATTGCAAATACCGAAGTAGAATACAGTGTGATTTACAAAGGAGAGGATATTAAAGTTACACACACATACACAACCACAAACTTACAAAATCAGTTTATATTCTTTTTACCAGGACTTCACCATCAGTCCACATACTTCTTCATGAATATTGCAAGAAGCAACCATGCCTCAAAACAAAAATAAGAGAGTCATTTTGGGGTCATATATTCTCCTACAACATCAACTTTCTATTTCCATATTACAGTAAAAAAGTTTATAGATGAAGAGCAAGCAAACACAAAGCAGGTGTGAAATTCAAAATGTAATGTAAGTAAAATAAAGCTTTTTGGTAAATCATTCACCTGCCACCTTTCTTGTCTAACATGTTAAATTGGATTTAAGTCTCATGTTACTTTGTACAGATATTTAATGTTTAGAATGGTGATCTTATAGTCTATTAATTTACAGAGTTCCTCCTACATTTTGAGAGAGACCCTTACAGTCGTAGGCTTGTATTTAATCTTCTGGGGAAGCCCCGTTGTCAATATAAAGACAAAGCAAGCTAAACATAAGTAGTGACTTAGCATGAGACAAGTACAATTTTACAGAAGTGTAGAAGAGTCTGGGACTAACAAAAATCAAGATGTAAACACATACCTTTCTGCTGGAGACCAGAAAACTATTTAAAAATGGGGCAAAAAGATAATTGAAACTTGCTTTTATGTTAGAAGAAAAGAAAGTATTGTGAAATTGAAGTTTATGTGGACTATTTTTTTGTAAGGTTCCACAAACAACACAGAAATAAGTGTGTCTAAGAGTTGGGAAAAAAAAAAATAAATTAAAATCCTCTTTTTCCAAAGATCTACAAACACATTTCATTTGATACATAATAAATGTCACCACTTTACACTGATGGAAATACAGACAGACAACATTCTTATCAAATTCAATTGATTTCATCCATGTTTATAACTATGCATATAAATCTCTCCAGGATCAGGAACTTAGGCTGGCAAAGTGCTTAAATTGCAATGAACAGTTTTTTCAGCAAATTACTGAGCAAAAATAGCATTTTCCTATATTGCCAATTATCTGTAACTAGATAATAAGATCTACACATTGGGAACTTTTCACAGTTTTCTGAACAAATTTCAGGTGTAAAATTTCTCATGAGGTATGCAGTACTTTGTATTACGTAGTAATATACACTAATAAATTAATAGTAGCTAGTGTGATTGGGTTTTTAGATCACATGATAACGATCTTTTTTTGGTAGATGATACAATATTTCATTAACCTTTCTTAAATAAACGTAGTATAGTAAGATACCAATTTCTCTTCATATTTACACAAATACTATTAATAGGCCTTAAAATTCAATTTCTACAAACTCACACAAACAGAATGAATGCTGCATGAATAGTTAGAATGGAATAAAAAGAAACACAGATAAGATAAAATTGGATATGGAAAATAATGGCGAATTCTGTTCTTACAATATGTTCAGCTCTAGATAAAGTGCCAATTTCCAATATCCAGCAACAATCAAAAGTCTATGACATTTTTCACCCATGTTCACCTTAAGATCCCAGGCCAAAATTCAGCATAGCTGAAAAATTCAGATAGCATTCTAGATTTTGTCTTCAGTACCCCATTATTCCTGCTTCTACAAGTCTGATAAGAACACCACAATGGAAAACACCATCCTTGCAATCTCTGGTGTAGATCAGAAAATCAAGTTTTTTTCTACCTGACGTGGCAATTTGTCTTACACAGTTATCATATGCCTTCACTGCTCATATTCAGGGGTTTGATAATATGGCATCTCTACCACACTTTATCTGATATTATACAAAAAACTGGCTAAATTCAAAGGACATGAGTATTGTTATTGAAAGTCACGCATAAACATTTGCTTGGTCATGGCACTTTTTTTTTTTTTTTTTGTGCATGACCTTTCATGACCTAATCCCCAGGCCCTGATCTGTGTACCCCTCAGGTATGCATGCATGGAAATGTTAAATCTGTGCTTTAATGTTTTAAACACCAGGGTCCCAAACTGCACTCTGCTGGTTTTATGTGTCTTCCTTCTTCCAACACAGTTGTATTCTAGGAAGAAAGCGATATAATTCCACAATTAATTCCTACCTGCTGTGACAGTGCCCCCTCAGGGTAAAGATGATTTTTTACATTAACACACTGAAAGCTTCCACTGTGATTGACCTTAAAGACACTGACAAATTAATTAC
The DNA here is from genome assembly GCF_000708025.1 of Charadrius vociferus. Classification (NCBI taxonomy): domain Eukaryota; kingdom Metazoa; phylum Chordata; class Aves; order Charadriiformes; family Charadriidae; genus Charadrius; species Charadrius vociferus. The sequence continues at coordinate 18,115,910 of NW_009648332.1, read as the reverse complement.
TTTGTAGTCAATATGGCATGGCAGCTTAAAGATTTGAGCAGATACCCAGCCAGTTAACATGCATGCTGCCATCTGCTGAATATGACAGCAAGGGATTTGTACTGCTCTCTCTAAAAGAAAAGCTGTGTAGAGCCTTCCAAGAAATATGTTACCAAACCTCCCATTCATAGCTTATTTCACAAGTCAAATAAATACTGTTCAGTTTCTGTAAGAGAACTCATAGTATCTTATGTTTCTTTGACCCACAGGTTTAAAATGAAAGAGGAGACTATCTCAGAGAATTCATTAAGGCTTCTGTTTTGAGCCCACTGCTTAACAGCTGGAGCTAGGGTATATTCAAAAAGATCACGAGATTTATGTGAACACTCATGCAGTGCAGATGTGAGCAAGGGAGTTCATAGTTTACGCACCTCACTGTCAAGACTCATTGTTACCCTGATTTAAAGAGCTTTCCTCTGGCTTGAAATAAAAAAGTGGCGATAACATATAAGCTGAAGTTCCTGCAAAACAATGGTCAAGGGCCAGCACAGAGTAGTGACTTTTTAAAAAAAAAAAAATATGACACAGCTTGATATCATTCTTACAAAGACTGCAGCTATCTTCTGGGGAAAACAAAACAAAACAAAAAACAAAAAAACCCAGAGGCATACCAAAACTCCATACATTTTTTTCTATTTTTGATTTTCAATAAAACTGCATCAAATTAGAAAACCGAGTAATTTGTACACCACTGTTCCTCTAAACAAAAATATACATCAAACTGGTCTAAAACTATATATACATATACACATAAAACTATATAACACACATCATATTGGTCCAAAAATATATACTGATGGGAAATATAACACCTATTTTTCTCAGGTATGTTGAGGGCTAAGACAGGTGGCTCCAAATCCCGCACACAGCAGAATCACAGAACGCTAAGAGTTGGAAGGGACCTTCGGAGATCATCTAGCCCAACCCCCCCTGCCAAAGCAGGTTCACCTAGAGCAGGTTGGACATGATCATGTCCAGGCAGGTTTTGAATATGTCCAGAGAAGGACACTCCACAACCTTTCTGGGCAGCCTGTTCCAGTGCTCTGTTACACTCAAACTAAAGAAGTTTTTCCTCATGTTGAGATGGAATTTCCTGTGTTACAGCTTGTGCCCGTGGCCCCTTGTCCTGTCACTGGGCACCACTGAAAAGAGTCTGACCCCATCCTCTTGACACCTGCCCTTTAGATATTATAAATAATTGATAAGATTGAATAATTAATAAGCATTGATAAGATTCCCCCTCAGTCTTCTCTTCTCCAGGCTAAACAAACCCAGGCCTCTCAGCCTTTCCTCATAACAGAAGTGCTCCATTCCCTTGATCATCTTTGTAGCCCTCCACTGGACTCTCTCCAGTTCCTTATCTTTCTTGAACTGGGGCACCCACAACTGGACACTTCAGATACAGCCTCCCCAGAGCAGAGTAGAGGGGGAAGACAACCTCCCTCGGCCTCCTGGCTACACTCTTTTTAATGTACCCCAGGAGACCACTGGCTTTCTTGGCGACAAGGGCACATTGCTGCCTCATGGTCAACTTCTTGTCTACCAAGACTCCCAGGTCCTCTTTGCAGAGCTGCTTTCTAGCAGGTCAGCCTCTAACCTGTACCAGTGCATGTTATTCCTCCCTAGGTACAGGACCCTATACTTGCCCCTGTTGAATTTCATTAGATTCCTCTCCGCCCAACTCTCTAGCCTGTCCAGGTCTCACTGAATGGCAGCACAGCCTTCTGGTGTGTCAGCCACTCCTCTCAGTTTTCTATCATCAGCAAACTTGCTGAGGGTACACTCCGTCATGTGATCCAAGTCATTGATGAACAAGACCAGACCCAGTACTGACCCCTGGGGAACACCGCTAGTTATGGGCCTCCAACCAGACTCCGTGCCGCTGATCACAACCCTCTGAGCTCTGCCATTCAGCCAGTTCTCAATCCATCTCACTGTCCACTCATCTAATCCACACTTCCAAAGCTTACCTATGAGGATGTTATAGCAGACATTGTAAAAAGCCTTGCTGAAGTCAAGGTAGATAACATCCACTGCTCTCCCCTCAACCACCCAGCCAGTGATATCATCATAGAAGCCTATCAGATTGGTCAAGCATGATTTCCCCTTGATGAATCCATGTTGACCACTCCCAATAATCTTCTCCAGATGCTTTGAGATGACATCCAGGATGAGCTGTTCCACCATATTTCCAGGGATGGAGGTGAGGCTGACTGGCCTGTAGTTTCCTGGGTCCTCCTTCTTGCCCTTTTTGAAGACTGGAGTGACATTGGCTTTCCTCCAGTCTTCAGGCACTTGTCCTGTTCTCCAGGACATTTCAAAGATGATGGAGAGTAGCTTAGCAATAACATCTGCCAGCTCCCTCAGCACTCGCGGGTGCATCCCATCAGGGCCCATGGACTTGTGGGTGTTGAGGTTGCCTAAATAATCTCTAACCCAATTGTCTTCAATCAAGGGAGAGTCTTCCTTACTCCAGGCCCGCTCTCTTACCTCCATGGTCTGGGGTTCCTGAGGGCCGAGCTTAGCACTAAAGACTGAAGCAAAGAAGGCATTCAGTAACTTCGCCTTCTCTGCATCTACCTCTCACCATGGCACCCACCTCATTCAGCAGCGGGCTCACATTTTTGTTCATCTTCCTTTTGTTACTGATGTACTTGAAGAAGCCCTTCTTGTCCTTGACATACCTTCCCGGATTTAGTTCCAAATGGGCCTTAGTCTTCCTCATTGCCTCCCTGCGTACTCTGATAACACTCCTATACTTACCCCAAGAAGCACCCCCTTTTTCCACATTCTGTAAACTTCCTTCTTCTATATGAGTTTTTCCAGAAGGCTCTTTGCTCATCCATGCAGGTTTCCTGCCTCCTTTGCCTGAGTTCTCGCTCCTAGGGATGCACCCATCTTGAGCTTAGAGAAAGTGGTGTTTACATATTAACCAGCTGTCTTGCACCCCCCTTCCTCTAGAGCCTTACCTCACGGGAAGAGGCAAGACAGTTGTGCAGATCACCACTGTTCACACTGATACAGAATCATAGGATAATTAAGGCTGGAAAAGACCTCAGGAGGTCTCCAGCCCAAACTGCTGCTCAAAGCAGCGTCAGCTGCGAAGTCAGGGTTGGTTACTCAGAGTTTTATTCAATCTGGTCTAGAAAACCTCCAAGGATACAGACTGTACTACCTTCCTGGGTAACTTGTTCCACTGCTTGACTGTCCTAATGGTGAGAAAGCGGTTTCTTAGGTATTGAAACATGAGTACTTGTAGCTTTTATGCTTTCCGAATTACAGATACTGTAGCTATGATCCACCTTTCGGATAAACTAGTTACAAATAAGGGAGAGCTGTCCAAAAGACCAACAAAATTACTGGAATGTAAACCACACTATGGGGGAAACAAGAGCTTTTGCTTCAAAGCATAGTTTTATTACAATTATCATTATGGATTATTTAATCCAGTTATTCCCTCTAGCATTTACAAATGGGCTGATATCCTACAGAAATTGAAGAAAATCTTTATAATTTTTTTTCCTTAAAGAAGAGATACTGTATTTACTTTAACCAAGTATCATAGCCAAAGCTATGAATGAGTGGAATTGGAATGAATAGAATCATTTCATCTGTCCCTCTGTTGCGGCTGTGCAACACGACAGGAGTAAAATCAAAACAAAACTAGAGCCAACTCTCAAGCATTTGGGGTAACACTGCATAAATAGAATATGACAAAAAAGGGATAATATGTCACACAAGCAAGTTACAGCCTCCTAAATTTAATATTATAATTGGAAAATAGAAAACCAATGACACTGTACCTTGTGTAATGCAGAATTTGTTGAGCTGTTAAGTCTACCCAGTACAAGCCATAGTGAGCACATCTATACTGCTTCGAGACTTGGATGGAGCTAGTTTGGAGGTCTCTTCACTCATGAGAATTAGTGTACAACCTGGATAATCTCCTCAGAGAATAAGAAGAGCAGGTACCGTTTGATAATTGCCAAGAGACACATCAACTTACTTTTCAGAAAGACTTTAGAACCTTAGAAACATTGCATGAAGTAAACTAAAATACCTTTTTAAAATATTTCTCTTCCTAATGTTTGTCTTTTAAAAAGCTGTCTCCCTACTTAAACTGATCTCAGAGAGAATACTGACAGATAACCTTTCACAGCCACAATCCTATAGCAGTATTCAAAATCTAATCCTACAGAAGCACCAGGTGAATGCCAGTAAGCATCAGCTTAGACAATTACTTTTTTTCAGATTAGTCATATTCTAGCATCCAGCTGGAATTAAAATATCAAATATGCATCAACTAACAAAAATTATCATAACAGTACCTAAGTTTATGTCATCAGCTATGACAAGCATCCTTGGCTATATGGGACAGAACCACAAATATTACAATAGTACCACAAATAGCGCCAGGTTCTTTTAAAAACTGAAAACAACTACAAAATGAAGCAATGAACTACTGTGTTACAGAAAACACCCACCTCTTAAACTCACTTGTCTTTGTGGCAAGTTCTTATGCAAGCTTTTCTTTCCCCTTTCCAGCAGAAATTTCTGCACAGAAGACAGATATGAGATACTAGATACACTGGTTCTCCATTTGGTGAAACATGTCAGATATGAAGGTAACATTCTCAACCTTAAAGCAGAACAGAACATAAAATCCATCAGAATGTTTGCACCATAATTTATAATCATGACCTAATCATTATTCTAAGTACTCATGCCCTTAAGTGATTATGACAAAGACTGGTATGGCGATTGATCTTTTAGTAGTGATTCCTTGTTATTATTTTTATCGTTTTGAGAGCCAGTCCTGTGGGATGCTGAGCCCCAGGAACTCCCCAGTGATGAATAGTTGAGGATACTTGGGTCCTTTCAATCCCCCCAAACATCATGTTGTTACACAGGAATATTGCAAGCAGCCTCTTTACTATGACACTCTAGTCAACAAATATCCATATATAAGCTATGAGACACAAACTAGTTTTGCTTACATATAAACATTTCGAGTACTAAATTACTATCAAAATAAATTCATAAATGTGTAATCATACAGTATACTGCTCTGTCTTTGTTACTTTTGCAGGATGTATTTGCAAAGTACATTATGTTCTAAATTAGAAGAAATATTTAATATTAAAACATTCTACAGGTTCCTAAGACTTAGCTGGGGAATTATTTTTCTGATCATCGGCTACTTAGCTCAATATTAACTGTGACTTGACAGGCTGCAAATTATCTATTTTAAGAGGTAATAATCAATTTTAAATTATGCCAACTAAATATTTTACTGTTTAAAAATTATATTATTCATACTAAGTAATAGTACCTTCTTTATTTTCAAAATCTGTCAGCCAAACCAAATTTCTATTAAACTGACTAGATTTTACTGTCTGCACTAGACTTGTGAAATAAAACATATTTCAAACTTAGTTCTCCAAGTTTCGCTTATTCTATGTGATTGTGCACTTTTAAGAACATCAGAGTTCATCAAGAATACATTTACTGTCCTTGTGATCTTTTCAAAGAGAATCTTAACCCTTAAGTTTTATGATATTTAAAATTATAAAAGTCACACATAACCAATATTACGCTTAAAAGCCACTGATGGGATACGTTGTATTGTACTTGTCCGTATTGGAGGGGAAAATACCAGAAAGCTTGTCAGCAGAGTTCCGTAATCTTCTAGGAAAAGTGTTTTTGGTAGATAAGCATGCTTCTCATATGCTGTCACTTTCCCGAAGAATGCCATTCCTATATTTCAAACTGATGAAATCTTTAAATGCATTTTTTCATTTCTATTTATAAAATAATTTATATTTAATTTAAAAATCTACACATTTTCAGATTTCTAAATCTAAAAAGACTATAGCCATATGGCGCTCTAAAGTGAAGATGATGTTAACTACTAAAAGGCCAGAAAGAGGATTTATTTTACTAATTTATTTTTGATGCATAAAGAAGGTCCTGAATTTAAAAAAAAAGATATTTGAAAGAAAAATAAAGCAAACTGAATCACTCTATATAAATACTTACAAATATTGATATTCATATTAGCTTTAAAACAACTTATGTTTTCACAGAGTTAAGACTTTGTTGTATTTCATATGAATTCTAAATACCTAGGAACACTATACTAGGGCAGTTTCTTCACCAATTAAAATTAAGTTCTGACTTAAACTTCAATAAAAGTAAATTCTAAATATGGACCAGTTTTAGTGAAAGAGTTGGAGATTTGAAAGAGGTGCTTAAGTCACTGGTTCTCTATTAAACCTGTCCATTTCATCCAGTACTTAAATACTTCTGTACATCCGTTACATGCAACTTTGCATTCTTCACAGAAGCCAGTAACAATTATGCCGATTCACAGCTACCCACATCTACGGTACACTTCACACTCGCATTCACAGTAAGCTCACGGGGAAATAACACTAGTACTGCAGTTCTTCAGAAACTTGAATTTTAACTATTTTCAGTGCACTGTTACAGAGATAGTTACAAAGGAAGGTAATTTTCACAGAAAAGATCCCAAAAAAACTCTGAGTAACAAAAATTATTTTTAAAGATTCACTTTAAGAGAGCAGGGAGTAGGAAAAACATCAACTGCCAAATTTATTTTCAATAATTATTTAGTCACCTTTCAATTTTGATAACATACAGAAAAAACAAAATCCATTTTTCAGGTATTAGGAAGTTTTCAAAAAATACTCAGTGTTGACCTAGTTACACTATTCTATTTAGTAAAGTAATCATCACTAGGACAGTCACACTGATAAAACATGCTTCTGAAACCTCAGTTCAGTATTGTAACTAATACAGCAACACGGATTAGGAATTGAGGTTGAAGTGTTCAGAGATTCAAAAAAA
>NW_009648332.1:18104405-18108772 GCF_000708025.1 Charadrius vociferus | reverse complement strand
GGAATTTTGTCCCATATCTGCAATATCTCTGTATTTTATTTAACATCTACATACTCTTCACCAGCTAAATTAAATAAATTAGTATTTTACTGATTTTCTTATTCACTTAATTTAACAACATTTCAAGCAATGTCCCTCTCATGTTCCTTACAAATGTAATCAAATATAACACCTATCATAAAAGTTTAGCTTCTGTATCATTGATAGCTTATATTTGTTTTTACCTTTTTCTCTCTTCAGTCTTATTGAAATATCAAAATCTCTTCAGTAATGAAAGACATGTTTATGCCCTCCAAGGACATTTCAGCTCCAGTAAAGTCAACAAGGGTCAGTATTCAACCCCTCTTCCCAATTCCCTAAACTTTTCATTCTTATAACAAATACAGAGAATGTCTAAAATTCTAAATCTGGACCACCTTCCTAACTTGGTGGAAAATTCAACACTCATTAAATACTCAGTGAAAGCATAAGACTGATTTTATGAAAAGTTTTCTTGTCTAGAAAAAATATTTGATATCACTGCAATTAACAATACAGTTCTCAGATGTGACCTGCTATAGATCATTTAAAGAGTGTCTTTCTACAGATGCATAGGTATGCTGTCTTTTATCATAACTCTGGACAGTACTTTCGAGCTGTCAAACTCAGATTGCAGAACTTAGAACTTATTTATGTATAATTCAGTATCTACATCCAATTTATCAACTTCAGTTTCCAGTGTACCCGAATGAACAAGTATCTGTCTCATTCCAACTGCCAGCAATACGTCTTGTAATAAGAAGTTGTTATAACTTTAGCCACACACTGAGAACATCCTTCACTATTCTAGACAAGCTGTGTTCAGCGTGCCTCCATTTTGCTAATAATTGACGCCTGCAGGAAAGCTTTTGATATCTCTTTTCTAAAATACTCACAACTGAGTATTTTACCATGACTGTAGCCACCTCCATACAGAGAATTCAAGAAGAAAGGTAATTCATGTAGAATTTCATAGGTTTTAAGGATGATTAAAAGCTCTGTTAGAGAGAGATCTTCAGAATCAGGTATTCCCTTGCCACTTCGAGGCATACAGCAGAAGTAAAAAATTCTCATACAGATTTGAATTTTGTTTCATCTTTCAGATACATTTCAACAAACCCAATTATTTCACATACTAATTCCTAATGATTCTCACCACTCTTCACACAGTCTTTTTTGACAAAAAAAATTACTTGTCAGGTTGCTAGAGGATGGAGGAGTAAGTCTATTACATATTTTCTTTTTCTTCTTAATGGATTGTTAAAATCAAGCAGAATAGAATTGGGTCACTTTATGCTGTCCTTTTGAAACACATTTTGGTACCTTTTCATATATCAAACAAATTATTAATTTGTAACACATAAAAGTATCTGAGGAGTTCAGAAGATCTGAAGTCTCACTTTTTTAAGGTGCCTGGGGAACCATTTGTTTTATTTTTAACACTTCTTCTTCAATATTTTACGGATTTCAAAGACAGATGTTCCACGCAGCATCAGGAAGTGGACAAACATACCATATCGTCGAAGCTCTTCAAAAAGTTTGCATTTTATGATTAATTTAATAGATCATATATTTTGCCAATTTTATCTATGATAGACTGAGAAAAGGAAGGGGAGAAAATTGTGAGGAAAATAAAGGCAGGGAAAAGAAGAGCATTAATCACTGAGATACTCTAGAAAAGATCTAAACACCTTCATTCCTGCCTTTGTGACTTTAATTCTATGTTCTTTTTTCATAAGAAATTGTTTCTTTTGAAAACACCATCCATTTTGTCCTTTGGAGAACCTCAGATTTTCAGTGCATTGGTTCTGTTACTTTACTTATTATTGAATCTATATTAATATACACAGCTGTCCCTTTTTATATTTTTTATCATTATTTCATAGAAAATAGACCTTTTACACCTTTTCTACAGAAAAAAAAAAAAATTAACTAAACTAGTCTCCTCTCTGTATCTTTTTATATTTTCTTTGTAGAAGGAAATTCAATAGAGTCTGTATCAGAGAGGATTCTCTTTCCATTGTAGACCCTGGAATGTCAATGGAAGCTCATTCATAAATGCTATAATTTCCTTTTCTTGTCATAAGGAACTACACTTTGTAGATGTACCTTCTACGGAAATGAAAGACTGTATCTTTGTAGAATATACTGCTGAATGAAAGGGGCTTCTGTAAGTTATCTTACCATTTTGATTCAAACAAAAGAAAATATGGTTATTTTAATCCCAGAAGAAATTCAGAATTTAAAGATATAATAAACCACTGTAGGAAAAATTGGCATTTTTGATCTGGGAACATTATGCCAAGGATATGTAATCTTTTCAGATAGCATGTGGGCAGAACAGTTTCTGCTCCATTTGGCTTTCAGCAATGATCTTAACTCTTGAAGACAACAGACACCAACCTTGTAGATGTGGAGAGAGTAAGTTAGAAAACCATGCCCTGTCCTTACTCATTGTCATGTTTTGGGCTGGACTGGCCACTAAAACAAACAACAGGTGCTCTCTTTTACTTCTCTCCCCTTCAGAAAAGGGAGAGCATCTCCCTTCAGGGAGCAGGATGAGAGAGAAAGAGACTTATGAGTTTAAAAGGAGAATAAAGTACTTTAATGAAATATTAATACTAAAATAATAAAAAGAAAATATAATAATATAGCTTTTTTCAATATATACAGTATATACAAAATCAGTATTGAGCTCCCAGGATGACAATCACGTCACTGGCAGGCACTGGGAAACTCCCAGTAACAGACAGGAACTGGATTCTGGATCTGGATTCAGGAATGCACGGACTGGGATCAAAGGCAGGTGAACAGACTGAGTCCTCCTCCGACACTGGCCCTTAAAGAAGGAGGCTGACCCCTTTGATCTCTCAGCTTTTTTACTGAGCATGAGGCAGATTGGATGGAATACCCTGTTGGTCAGTTTTGGGTCACCTGTCCTGTCCACTCCTCCCCGCAGGCGGGACCCTTCTATGCTTTTCCACTTCTGACCCTCCAACGTAGCATATAACAAAGTTAGCTGCCCCTGGGTGTTATAGCAGTAAGTATAAGCAAGAGCCTCTCTGCATACCACTGCTTGGTATTAACTATAAACACCAGATGTTATCACTCTGAAAGCAGACACTGTCTAAAAACTACACTTAATTTCAGAGAGTGTAGTCAGTTAGAAGAAACTTAACTGAAAAGTAAAATTACTGAACAGAAAATTGGTTCTGTTCTACCTCAAACCAGGACACTCATCCTAATAGACCCTCAACCAAAACACCCTCTCAATCTTAGATTTTTGTTGGGGATTTTTAAAATGAATTTTTGTTTCTTTCAGGATATTTTTATTCTATTTTTCCCTTTGTTAAGATTACATAGTACCTAAAAATCCAAAACAACATTGCCCTTTCTGTGCTAGCTGCTGAAAAAGCACAAATTGTAGATCCCAGAGAATCTAATTAAGACCCAAAAAATGCCAACTGTAAAGACAATACATTTTTACTACGTAAAGATGATAACTCATTTATAATAATCTTAGTTATAACCTTATAACTAAGGTTACCTAGACCATCGAACATGAGCTTGAGCCTTGTGAGGGAAAATAACTGAAACTTTAACACACTTCGCCCATGCCAACAGCGTGGTGCTGTTCTAAGTGTGATTTACATTTGGGCCGTATTCAGCTGTGCTGAACGCAGCAACCCTGAGGAAGCCGAATCCCACCCCTGGCCTGTCCTTCCTCACCTGTAGCTGTGGAAGAGTAACCGTGAGCTGCTGCATAGGCAGACAGGAGCCCAACCCTGAGCCTTGGCCAGCAAACCAGCATTGTCTGCCTGCAAATAAGCTGGTTGAAGTAAAGGAAACTCCTGATTGCATACTACAACTCGTCCCTGGGAAGGATCTCCAAAAGACTCCTCAATCAGTGACCTCCACCAGCCTTCACCTATACGTGCCTTCCCACCACAGCTCACCGGCCGTAGCACGGCGACATGATGATCCCTTGCTGGCCCATGGTCCAGCTGGAAAGCAAAGTGGCAGCTTTCCCCTCAGCAGGGCTCAGCCAAGCCCTGACTTAACCTTCCAGGCGAGGGAGCGAAACGGCGGGATCCCGCTGACAAAACCCCTCTCCCCGCTGCGGGACCCTCACGACAGCCCGCCCTTGCCCCTTTCCCTCGGCCGTGGTGCTCCTTTCAGGAGCGTCGCACCTAACGCCGCCCGCAGCCACCCGGAGCGCGCCGCCCGGCTGCCCTCCGCGGAGAACGGAGCCTCCGCCGGCGGGGAACAACGCAAAGTTTGGGTGAAGGGGGGCGGAGGACCGCCCCGTGAGACGGGACAGCGCCCTTCGGCAGCCCGGCTCGCGCCTC
>NW_009648332.1:18051872-18103610 GCF_000708025.1 Charadrius vociferus | reverse complement strand
GCTGCGCAAGGCCGGTCGCCGTCCCGCTGGAACGGGCAGCGATTTACCCGACTCCAGGCAAAGAGGTTATTTCCAGTGCCCGGCGACCGCAGCAGGTGTGGGGAAGCAGCGAGGCGCTGGATGGAAGCAGGGACCGACAGCCTCCGACTGGAAATACATTTGTTTAGAGTGGAAGCGGAGGCATCACGTGAAGACACCGATTTTGGTACTATTAGCCACGCTCCAGGCTGCTGTGGAGTTTCGTTATTTTCAAATGCGTTTGGGTCACCAAAAGATCACATCTGATATTGAAAGTAATGATAAAAGTAAACAGTATGGTTTAGCCACGCAGCCTGGCTTGTGAAGGGGATTTGAGATTAAATCATCAAAAAAATCAGAATTGCACTATACCGCTTAAGAGCAATAATGACTGAAAGCCCCTAGGCCTGCAGATGTCTATAGTGCTGCATCTTACAGATGTAGAACTTGTCTCGTTTGTCTTTTTGTGATGTGCAAGCCTGTAACTGCAAGGGTTAGAAAAAAGTAACGAGAGAGAAAACATCCTTACAGTATTGCAGTCCATTACCAGCAGTAGTCCATACAATGTTGCCACAATTTATATTGCATGTTGGTGAATGTCATGTTAATGATAACATTTAGTTACCAGACAACAGTATGAGGCAATGTTCATCTCTTCTGGCAGGTTTTTTCCTTCAAAATAAAGGCATTAATCACATAAATTAGTCACATACAAATATGTACTGAATTTCCAACAATATGGAAGGTATGTTCCTCTTGAAAAATATAAAGATAGAACTTAAAAGGCAATTCAGTGGAAATCTGATTTACAGCTGCAGTATTCCAACGGCTTTTTAATCGGTAAGATACAGTGACAACATCAAAAAGGAGGAGGTGATATAGGATTGATAACATTAGCTAAATAATTAATTATATCAATGTTACTAAATAGGAGCTATTTGAAAGTATCAGCTATTGCTATGTCTGTAAAGAGACTCATCAGGCAACGCACAGGAGTTCCAAATCTGTGTGAACAGCAGCACATGGTCACATTATAATTACAGGTCTCCACACACTTTATTTTTCTATCTTCTGTTACACTTAGCAAGATGTATTAAAGTGAAGAGAATTAAAGAAACAGCATGAAAGCAGTAAAAGCAAAAATTCATATCACTGTCTACCCACAGAATAGTAAAACCACTAATGAAGCAAATTAGCTTCAGCTGGCAGAATTCTTCTTTTAGTTCAGGTGTCAGAGATGTGCCCCAAAATAACAGTGGGAAGAAATGCTCCATCCTATGTGTCTGTCACCATTCAGCACTGAAAAGCAGGATGAGCCACTGGAATGAAATGGCATAAATTAACTTTTGAAACTTTGCTTCCAGCCCTTGTTACTGTGGCACACTGTGCAGAGGGCATAAAAATGGCCTTTTATTCATCACTCTGTGTGACATTTTCGGGGGTACTAAAACATTCATTGCAGGCTCTTTTAACTTTGTGAAGGGGTCATGAGCCAGAAAGCTCAAAAGACCTTAAGATTATGTAAAAATAAGAGCCCTTAATCAACGTCCGGTGTTTATCAGAGCTAAATTGGGTTTTCAGAAATAAAAACATGAGATCAAATTGTTACTCAAATCCTTGGTTAAAATGCTACACCACATTAAGCATAAAAATAATTCCACATGGCAGATAATCATTTAGTTTTGTTGACTATGAACAACAGATTTCATATTTCTGTGAAAAATAATATACGTAAAAATGTTTACAGGGTTTTTTAGCAAATAAGTACAAATTGTGACTGAAATGTCACTTTAGAAATGGAAGTATTGCTCAGTTATTTATCTTGCTTTATACTAAATTAAAATGGAATAGTAATTTTCTGCCCTGCAGGTTGGGAAGCAAATATATGAAATTGATTGTAGGAAACAAGGCGATGATAAATTCTTTCTTTTACAAACAGAATTGTGCAATATGCTCATGACTAGACAAACAACTTTTTACATGCCCTTGACACTCACAAACTATTCAGCAGCTTCTGAAAATAAATCACATCAGATATTTCAAAGTATACACGATACATTCCTATTCATGTCCTACATAATTAATATTCAAGTAATAACTTATTTTACTGATCAACTACTTTAAAATAATGCCTGGGAAAAACGGCTTTGATTTAGTACCAAGCCATCACTGACTCAAGACTGCTGTCCACAGGCACTCTTATTACGACAGGGCTTTTATGCTAAACTTACTAGGTTATTTACTAATTGTAAAGTGTTTAAGTATCGCCATCTTATGGTAAAATATGTAACAAAAAATATATATATAGTTTATTCTTAACTCTCTGGAACATTAAGCTTTTATTTCAACCATAGTAATTTATTGCCCATGCTTTTGTATTTATTTTTTTTATGCTAAACATGGTTTAGAATATTGAACAGCTCTGGAAATTCTTTAACATATGGAAGACAGCTCACTACTGATTAATTTTAAACAAATTACAGAATATCAATTTTAAGAGACTTACTAAATGTTATATCTGTTAATTTCATTCTATTTTTTCTCTGTATTTACATAGAAAATACAAGAAATGATAATACATTTCAGTAAAGTTCTATTTCCAGCAGAGTGGCTAGATATTTAGCAGGAAGCCAACTATAGGAAAAGAACTTGGAATATAAAACCTTTTCTTTCTCCTACACTTAAGTGCAGTATCTTGAAAGAAGGAACTATTAAATATTTGGAAATTTCTAAGAGTTACTGCTAGATGGCATCTCTGTGCTGCTTTTCTGCAAGCCTGGAGTTTTCTGTAATGACCTTCATAGTATGTACATATGTACGTATATATCAGACTACACAACTAGCCACTGAAATATTTCTTTTTCCCAGATTTCGAAAACTTGCCAATAGGAAGAGTGCACTGCTTTAATGCTGCTTTGCAATACAAATTAATTCATCCTATTATGAGATTTTATAACAAGAATACTATGTACGAACAAGGGTTACCACAATACACTATTTTTGTTGGAAATATGACTCATAGTACTACAATACACTGCAAAATTAAATGGAAAACTCATTAGCTACTTGGAAATTAATTTACCCTGTTTTCCTACAGTACTAGTAGTTAGTCAATATGAAAATCATAGATAATTATTTAGCCTGCATGATTTAAGAATGCTCTAAATCATTAACAACATGATTCAATAGCCATTGAAGATCATCCTATTGCTATCAATATATCCTGCTCCACTTCCCAGGTGTCATTCCAGTTATGTTACTCTCAGTCGAGTAACTTCAGTCAATGGGTAAAGACCAAAGACTGTTAACACCACTGGTTCTTCCTGCAATGGTCAACGCAATGCTTTCTAACCTTTCAGTCCCGGAAAAAAAGATGCTTCATACATTTCCAATTCATCCACACACATCCACCATATGCTATATAAAATTACATAGAAGTATCATACATCATTTTAAGTGACATATATGAAGATATTAGAAGAGACTATGCAAAAACACACGTGAGTGACACCTGCGTGACTGCTAACTCTTCTGGTGCTATCAGACATCTTTAAGGGCTTTTTAAAACTGTTGGTGCTATGTGAAGAGAACTTTTTTCTCCTCTAGCTAAAAACAGATTCTTCTGTTGTTCACTACTAATATCACTGCTACTTCTTTGAATATACTTATACACTAATTATATACATTATATATAATCTCCAAAAAATTATGTTTGTATATGTATACACAAAAATATGTGTATATGTATACACATATTGTATACATATGTATACATATATGTATACACAAAAATATGTGTATATTACTACTAAGTAATTATTTTCTTACAGGAAACAATTATTTTCCCATTAGATGCATATTGTCTTCAGGTATGCGGGCTTCCACCTTTCTTCTATATTTGGTCAAGTCATAAGCCAATAAAGGAGGAACAATTCACAAAATAGGCAAAGAAGAAAAAGCTGAGGCAGAGAAGGTGACTGTCAGGAACAGGAAATGCAGTATAACAACTACTAAAGCAACATCCAGCTATAGTTCTAAAAATGGTGTTTCTGGTTGGCTACAGTTTTAAGACAGTTATAAATTTCTAGTTCAGATCCATGAAGTTCATAAGAGACCTATAAAGAAATGAACAGGGAGTCCTCAGCGAGGGTCCAATATATTTTGGGCACTGAAATCCCCTTTTTCAATATTGTAGCATGACAAAAATGCTTCAGGCCATCACTTAGGCATTCTTACTGGATCTTCACCTATAACCAGGTAAAATTCAAAAGCCTTTCAAATTCAAATCTTTGCAGCGTTAGTCTGGCAGGAGTCCTCTCAAAGACCATCATTCACAAGAACAGCAGCTTCTCCTACTGTTTCACGCCACAAGGCAGTGGATTTCTCGTCTAAGATGGAACCTAGAGGTGAGGACTTCGTGTGCCTGGCTTTCAATACAGAATTCTTTTCATGAGGGAGGATGCAGGAACAAGTGGAAAACTTCTCTTATAGAAACAAACTGAAAATTTCAGAAATTCTTGCATTTAAATGGGATAAAAACATTAAAAAAGAACATACCTTGCAATTCCAGACCAGATCTGTTATTCACATGTTTTTAAACCAAGATGGGTGACACAAGCACATGTTTTCATACACTTTAATCATTCCACCTAAGAACCTAGCCAGCAGAATTCTCAGTCGTCTCAACCAGTAAAAAACAGAAATACAGTAGCAATACATGTTACTCTTGAAAATACTTTGGATGGACTACAGAAAAACATTCAGGAATTAAACATTTTTATGTATTTCAAGAATTCTGAAAGAAGATCAAAGAGCTTAAATTGTACTCATTTAATACAAGGATACCGTGTGTACTACTTCCCACATGGTCAGCTAATAAGTGTGCACTTGGTGCACCTGCGGAAAAGAACAGTATTTTGTTCAGTATTTTTACTCACTTCAGTATTTTTACTCACTTTTTTTTTTCTAATGCATTCACAGGGAGATCTCTTAAGAACTCTCAAAGTACACAGCATCAATCTTCATGTACTTTGTCCTGGCATTAATGATGTTTTTGTTGAGTTTGCTAAAAAGAAAAAAACAGGTAATAAATATCTTAACTATTCCTTTATTCAGTCAGCTGGGACATTTTCCTAGCACTAGAAAGAAATTAATTTTCTAGAGGACACAATTCCTCTTACTTCAGTACTACGTTATCTTTGCCACCAATTCAGAAAGTTAATTCTTTTGTTTATCATATTTGCACTGGAACACATTGAATATCAACCAGAAAAGACTGTGCATGATATCCATGAAGTAAGAATATAAGTGAAACAGAAGTGTAAAGGTGGCTGTCTTGTAGTAACAGCTGCATGGAACTCTAATTTGAAATGGACAAAAAGTCGCAATTTTAACAAGTGTGATTATGGCACATTATTATATGACACCCATCCAGCACTGATGGCCACTTGATACCTTTTCACTGCCTGAAAGAAAGGATTTACCCTCATTTCAAGATGCAGGAATCAAAAACGAGTAGTTCAGTTAAGGGAGCATTTGTTCGTGAAGTTAAGATTCATATTGCAATGTTTGGGTTATGGTGAAGCCTAAGCAAAGACAATTTTGAGATTATTCCTTAATGTTGTCCACAGCACAGTCTCAAGAAATGTATCTGAAAAGAAGGGAGACTGATCTTGGACATAACCTCTTACGTCACAGCATTACTTACAAGAATCAGTGACGCTTCACTGTAATTATGGACTGCAGCTTCAGATTTTTTTCATTAGTGACACCCAATCTTAAAGGCAACTGAACTTCTATCAGCAGCATAATTTATCAGAATGCTTGAAACAATTTCAAAAAAATTACTATTCTTATTGTTGTTTTCTTCCCGTCATTAAAGGTTTTTAAAGTCTAGACTTGGGTTTGTTTGGAATTGGAGAATTCATATTTCTATCTGAAAGAGATACCAAGACATCAGAATACAAAATAGCAAGGCCCACTCTATGGATTATCTTATCCCCATCTGTAAGACCATCTCATTGGGAATAGTAGGAAAAGATTTTGTAATCAATAGGAAAATAACCTATGTATCAGCCAAAGAAACTTAGTACCTTTTGTCTAGCTAGCTCTGGGTTGAATAAAACTAAACGATCTCTAGTATTCATCTTTACTGGCCAGCTTCTAGAAATAGTTTCCTAATAACTACCTTTTTGACAATATGACTAATCCGTATTAATGAACTAAATACACCACAACATCTGCACACTTAAGGAAGGAAACACAGAGCACAAAATGTTGGTGGTACAAGCACTTAACACTGAGGAGGTAACTGTATTTATGGGTACAGGAATATACACAAAAATTTCTTAAAGTTTCATGGTGGCATCACACATAGCATATACTTTGTTTCATACTATCCTATGCCCTCTTCAACTTCATGACAGAGGTTTGTTTATAAGAAAAGGAAAAGAAAAAAACAGGCATATTTTTCATAAGTCAGTAAACAATCATAAATTGGAACTTGAGTTATAGCCAAAAGTAGGTTGAATAGGAAATACCAGACCTATAGATATGGAGTTTTGCAAACTCTTACCCAGCTGTTTCTCTATTTATGTCTCTTCATAAGAAAGAAAAAAACTATTATGTAATTATTCACAAAATACACACTCCTATTTATTTAAAACTTTTTTCCTCAAGAGAAATTAAAGTAATTTTAATATTCTGACCCCTTCTGAGCCTTTCTCAGACTTTTAAATCACTTAAATAAAGCAGCCCCAGATAACACAAATGTAATTTTTTCATCCTGCATTCCCCTCAAGAACAGTCATCTGTCTGCTGCACTGCCTTCTAACCAAACAAATTCTTGTAACTGTGAATGCAGATTTAATATTTCTATTTCCCTACTTTACTGAAAAGCATATATCAGCCAGCATAACAGCAGTTTAAGCAAATTCTGAAATCAAGTAGCCCTCTTCACTCCTACAGTTTTGGGGAATAGTGTTTACATCCTCCTGAAGCTGTAAGGTAACCTAAAAAGGGGGCGGCCAGAAGAATTGGAAAAGACTCAGTTCAGAGGACTGCAGCTTCATGGACTCTCTCGCAACACTGTGAATAATATTCTTACATTATTGGTGCGTGTTATCAAAACCCAGAATTTTATAGAGATTTTCACGGACCTCCTTTTTTAGAACCACTTCTTTAGGAAAATACTCTAAAATGTGTTTCAGTGTATCCCTTTCAATGAGATAGCTGAGCACTTAAATAATTTCCCATATATGAAATTGTAGATGTTATTTGAGTTTGGACTTCAGTTTTAAAATTTGATTTACAGAAATAGGAACTTCGGTACATTTAGAATACATTAATACCTGTGGTGACAGCAAATATTATTGATCTGAGATCTCAATATAAACACAAACCTGTTACACACTTGCTTACCCATATTAAACGGGGCTGCTCAGTCTCAGTCTCCTTATTGCAATTATTTTTTTTCCTATTCATTTTGTATAGTCTCTTACATATTGTTCTAACAAATCTACCTTCTTATAATAAGATTCTGTGCATTTTCAATATACAGTATTGAGACTTTTCCAAGAAAATACATAGAAAAGAGTGTAGCTGTAACACTGAGCTAGTGTACTGAGTAACAAACAGTACATAGAATAAATGATGATATGAAAAATTTAGATGCAGATGTAGATATATGCACTCTCAGTTCTCAAAGCAAGTGTGTGACAGGTTTGAATTTATAATGAGATCTCAGATCAATATTATTTGCTGTCATCATCGGTATTTCTGAATGCTTGCATAAAGAATATAGAGGTGCATATCAGGGGGAGTAGCAAATGAGCACGTTACAACAAATATGCTTTTTCTGAAGCATAAAGTAGGGAACTTTGAATATTTAGTGACTAATTCATATTTGCAGAAATCAAATACCAAGTACGTCTGGTGTCTTATTACAAACAAGTCAGATAAGCTCAGACATCACAAAAGTCCACAACTATATCAAATAAGAAAAACACAGAGATTAAGTAATATTTGAATTATTCCATCAATAAAATCATTGTAGAAATGAATGACAAAATACTGGTTAATGAAGTCAGAATTGCCAAGTTCTTAAGATTTCTTGGAGAACTATGATCTCCTAAATTATTTATAGAATGCCCTGCACATATTTTACTCAGAGTGACAATGAATTGAAAGCTTTTTGGAAATACCTTATTCAGAGAAAAGGTTTCTGAAAAGCAAATTTAAGCCTGAAAGTTACTTCTGTCACCACAACTTAGCCAAAGAATTCTTTTAAAATACATGCTTCAAAGAATGTTCAAAATTGTGATTGTTTGCTTCAAGGTAAAATTACATTTCCTATGGGATCAGCATCATTCAATAGATATTTTCTTTTGAGTTAGCCTTCCTAATACACTCAGTGATTTACTTTTTAAATCAGTAGCTATTTTTCAGATACACAAAAAGGTGTCAGTTACAACTTTATATTCACTTTATTCAGCCGGGACATAATTTCTATTCTGATAACTGATTTATCTTGAACAGCAGTTACTTAACATACTTTCAGGAATGAATTGCTAAGAGGAGTAAAGGACTGTGCAGACTTCCCCCACTATCAGTCTCAGCGCATTCCCAGGATCTGTTCTATGGCCCTGGCTCCCCAATCAGGATGCCTTCATGACAACAGTACAATAAAATCTGCCAAAATCAGAACCTTGAATAACTCTCTTGGAGGTACCAATCCTGGTAATTATTTCAAGACATGAATATATAGAAATTAAATGGAAAAAAAAAAGTTTAAGTGCAACAACAAGAAAAAAAGCAGAGTGAAATGTAGTGTAATAAAACTCATTTTCCTGAGGACAAACACAGGGAATGATCTTAACCTTTCAGGCAGTCAATACCAAATTAAAATAATACTCGGCAGTTGCTTATTCATGGCAAATGCATCCTTAAATGACAAAAACCTTTTAATGAGCTCCTTAATATATTGTCTGCAGCTGTTTTATACAAAACAGGTCGTGAAACTTTATCATCAGTGCAGAGACCTTTGGAGGTCTTCTAGTCCATACCTCCAGCATTTCAGAGCCCCTCTAAACAGCAGCTCTAACCTTCAGCAGTTTCCACTAACTTGCTGTCATTCTGCTCCATCATTCTGAAGATGTTAAACAGTATCAACCTCTCAGCAATGCCTCTCACTACCAGCTGCAAGTTAGATTTCAAACCACTACCCTTTACTAGTCCAAACATTTTTCTGCCTGCCTTGTAATCCACCCATCCGGTTCATATCTCCCCAGTCTCACTATGACAAGGATGCTGTAGGATACCATGTTAAAAGGTTCAGTATGTGGCCTCCTCTGCTTATGGCTCAGGTAATCTGAGATACCTAGTGGTTTCTTTGTTTCTGTTCCCATTTTTCAATCAGGCTCTGTTGGGTATGGTTGAAGTCCGTTCTCAGAGGAAAAATAGATTTTTTTATATAAAGAGTAATTTTGAGCTCATAAAATTTTGGTTTGGAGTTTGCTTTCATCAGGTCCTAAAGAAAATTTCAGTAAATACTGAACTTTATAAAACTCTATGGCAGAAAGAAACACTGGTATTTGACATCTAAGTAATTTTCTATATATCTTCCGAGTGCAATGTTATCATAAATAATAGCCATTAAGACTGAATGTATATCTTTCAAATTTTTCAGCAGCAAACTAAGAGCCACAGGCATGGACTTTAGTGAAGTTCTTTGATTGGTCAATTCAGAATGACTGGAAAATCTAATTATTTTGTTAGTGAGATACTGAGGTATCTCCTGGGCATTTTTTTTCCTATGGGAGATGTAGAAATGTTGTAGAATATACTGTGATCCATCATCTTTACCACTTTTTCCACACCAACTCTTAGTTAACTGACAGCCATGGCTCTTAGTTAAACTGATTTCTACCTAAGGACAGTGGGTTTGTATTATTTTTTATATTTAAGAAATAATTATTTCTTGTTTTAAATCTCTCCTTTTTTAGACATAGGATGTAATATCCTTGCCCACTTGTACTACAAGTAAATTCAGTAGAATAAACAAATTTACTTTCTGTAAATAAT
This sequence comes from Charadrius vociferus, assembly GCF_000708025.1. Classification (NCBI taxonomy): domain Eukaryota; kingdom Metazoa; phylum Chordata; class Aves; order Charadriiformes; family Charadriidae; genus Charadrius; species Charadrius vociferus. Next base: position 18,093,512 of record NW_009648332.1, on the reverse strand, counting down.
TTATTATTCTTCTACTTCTTAGTCTGTCCCCCTTCTAAATAAATTTATTCTAGTACCAGTACTCTCCCAATGCCTTAATACATTTTTCAGTAACTCTTTATTCCCCACTGCTTATTCTGCTTTCTCCTTTTTGAGGTATTCTGGGAGAAACTCAGATTTTTTGAGATACACGTTACAGCACATAGGGAGAATTAGTCATATCTTTGTCCTATATGCATTCCTGGGCCACAGGAAGTACATCTGGTTCATGGCTAGGCTTGTTCTCTGACTCGCAACAATAATCATCCTGTTTGAATGTATCCTAAAACCAGCTCAAGATACAAAGATTGCCACTGACCTGTTTTCCATCCCATCTCTGAATACGTGCACAGTTATCAAAACATTAAAAACGTATGTGTTAACAATCTCCCATGAGGATCAGCTTTAGCCACAAGCAAAGAATACATTTTTGTCTTTTCAAAGCCTCAAGTTGCCCTCTGACTCTTTAAGCTAAAGGCTAACCCTGCTTCCACCTCTGCCTGCGATGTAACAGGCAGGAATTTACTGACTCCCAGACACCTCCTCGATCCCCAACACAAATTTTGCAAGTGCTCTTGCTTGTCTTTCTCTTTGTGATTAGCATGTGAAAATGATATGGACATTACTGTTTAACCAGTTCAACAGGACGTATGTTAGTAACATGCAATTAAACTAGATATGCAAAAATGCAGCTGAAAGGCACAGGAGTAAACTGGAAGCTATATTTCATTCTACGTCACACAAAAATTAAAGTTTCTGGTCTCACACAAGTCCCTCCTGGCCCAGAAAACTGTACTGGAATCAGGAACAAAGAATAAGAGAAGTTCCTCTAAGGTAGGAAGTTGTATAAATAGTGGGATTAGCTATATCTTTACCCCTCTACTGAATTTGCACATAAAACTTCTGGAGTTACACCTCATATTTCTCATATGGACCTCATATTTCTACATTCTGTGATATTACAGGTTCATTTGTGACATCAAAAAATCCATTAGTTGTGGCTGTCACAAGGTTAAATAGCTGATTTGCATTCTAATCCTTTTTAATAAGAAGTTTATAAAAATAATTTTTAATAACCTCTGCTGTACTAGTCCTGCAGACGCTGCTAAAACAAATACTTCCATATTAGCAGATGGTATAGCAATACATGTCTACTACCTTGTTTCCCTTCCATACTTCTTGCTGTGATCAGCAATCTATGCAGCGCAATTCAAAGAGTTCAAATTTCTGTGATGCAGTCATCGTCTTTTGCTGATCTTTCTTTGCCCTCTGGACTTGCTTTCTCATAAAACCATGTTCATATTCAAGTCAGCGAATGTGCATCTCTTCACTGCAGTGACAGAGCAAAATCAGTGTATCCAAAGTTCCAATTACTGGTCTTACATTTACATATGGTACCCTAGTGGCTTTAAATTATTGCTGTTGCCCTTATTTGGAGTGAATGTTGCTATTGCAATTCTCTGAGATCTTTAGAGTTTCTTTCAATTTAAACGGCTTTTAAATATTTCTTGACATCACAGCTAGAACATTTATTCAGGTGTCTCTTACGAAATAATTTTATATGTAAGTCATTTTGGTTGGTGCTGGTCAAATGCATTTGAATCAGGAGAAGTACTAGAAATTACAAAATACAAAGACCCCTACTACATCATTTTCATCATAAGCTCTTCAAAGTTTCAGAAAAGCTCCTTTTAAAGCAAATTTCACATCCAGAAAAAAATTAAAGCTAGATATATGATAGTTTATGCTCCTCATGATTATTTTCCTAGATCTAAATTTTGCTGAAATGTTACACATTTATTATTGTGATGATCTGAGACAGAAAATTGTTGGTTTTTTGAGAGACAAGAGGCTTTTTACAGAGAAATGCTCATGAAACAATAACATCACAAATTCTGTTTAGAAAAGCTAACTATTAGCCTATGGATTGTGGTTCTTTGTAAGATTGTGATTTTATTATAAAAAAAATTAAATAACAAAAATGTTGACCCTTTCTCTGGAAAAGGCTAAATGTTTACTTAAGGAAAATAAGATCTCTGTCTCATTTTTACATTATCCACTCTATGCCACCAATCAATCTTTTTCATAATCTCTCATTTCCAGGGGCAAGGTATCTTTATTATTTCTGACGTTTATTTCCTGCTAATTTATGAAACACGTTTAATTCACTATATCTATTTTCATTGGTTTAAACATATAGCTTCTATTTTAAATATTAATTTCCTACAAAATTATTTCTACTGGGGGGGTGTGAAAGATTAAGGACTAAGGGTGGAGGAGGTGCCTGGGTTATTTTGGTTTTATAACCTTTCTGTAAACTAAACCTTGAGCATTTGTATCAGTCCTTTCAGTCAGAAGTCCACTATGAGAACATTTATTTCAGCAGTGCAGCATCCTCCATTATGTCCACTGTGTTTGCTTTTGTGTAAAACACTGATGGACAATAAGTCATGCTCACAATAGCAGCAATGTTCTGTCCTTTGTTTCAAGCAACAAAATACAAATTTAACGTGCGGACATATATATGCTTGTTCTCCTCCTCTTTCTCAATGAAAAAGAGGATGCATTTGAAGAAAATTTTGAATGGAAATATTGACTGAATCAGTGTTCTCAGAATGTCCCATTTATTTAGAACTTGGTGGTTTGGGTTTTTTTAAATAGCAAGCACTCCCTTCTCTAAGGTGGTCTTTCTCACCTCAGGGACTCAAGAATGAAAAAATGTATTGGCTGAAGCACACAATCATCATTTAAAAGTTTTTCATGAAGCAATAACGTTGCTTTTCTGAGTGCCACCAGGGTCTAGATTGTGGAATTTTGGAGTCGGCAGAGAAGTACAATTCCTCCTCCTTACTGCAGTCAGCTGTAGCTTTCTCCCTCTTCCTCTGTCGGCAGAGAAGTACAATTCCTCCTCCCAAAATCCCTGTATTTATACTGCAGTCAGCTCTAGCTTTCTCCCTCTTCCTCCTCCTGTTCTGTGCTACCAGCTTCAGAGAGCAGCACATAAGGAAGAACACAAATGCTACTCATCTGCTCTTCCAACTCCTTCAACATCATCTGTGTGTGGAGGGATGTACAGGTAGATCTATTCCTCTACTTGTTGGACTAGACAATAAAATTATCCCTGAAGGATATGATGCACAAGGAGAGGGAAGGTATGTGTTGGCTTCATTTGAGCCTCCTCTGGCCTGAACAAGAAGTGAAGAGACACTCTTCTTCCTTTGGAGATATAATGACATGGCTTCCCCAATGTCTCTGATAAGGCAATTGTATAAGAATCCACCAGGCAACGAGAGCCGTGAGTTTTAATTTTTTTGAGAAAATGAAAGAAGAGGGACTTCAATGCAATACCGGCAGTAGCTGCAGTATTCAAATTTGTCCAGTTCTAGATTTGTCAAGTGAGAAAGCTGCACTAATGGCTAAGGTTCACCACTGTTGTTCATACAGAAAAAAAAAAATTACCCAGATACTAGTGGCATTCATATTACATTCACCAGCATCTGTCAGGAATAGAAGAAATTGCTCTTGCTTATAGCACTCTCCCATTTAGAGATACCACAGAAGTTAAATAAGGTTAAGGCTGGTTAGGTCATTGAGACCATCCCTGTACAAGGGACATGACCAGTTCATGTTTTCTCATATGGTTCCACAAATCACTTTCTAAACAGATGGTACTAGTGATGGTAGTTATTAAAAAAAAAAAAAAAAAAAATAAAAATCCTGGTAAGTCCTAAGCACCAAGGTCTTCTGTTAAATAGAAACAAGGTTGCAATTTTACTTCTTCGGAATTTTCCTGAACCAAATGCAACTAGATATTCTCTAACACTTCCTTTCCCCTTCTCATTAGCATTCTTGGACATATGCTATTTGTATTTTGTGATTTTCCTGTTTTAATTGCCTCTAACAATTAAGAGCAACTGATGTTATCATTTCAATTTCTAATTATTCTGGACCCCTACCTCCAGAAACTAATCTCTTAGGCAAATTTTTTCATGTTAAAATATCACTCTTTTCTTATCCATTGCCATAAATTTCAATTACAGTTCTAAACACTTACTGCATCATGTCATCATTAGTTTCCCAAACATTTGCAGTTTTTAAGAAAGTAAACTGGTAAATGTGATATCTTTCTTTTATAATATTTTTGCTTCCTCTGCAGAAAACATGCTATTATTAGCTAATTTCATAACAAAGTCCTTAGGCTTCTTCTTTCTTCTCTCTCCCAAAATGGTAATTGTTATTCTGTACCCACACACTCTTTGTATGCAATCTTGGAATGCTTTCTGACTAACCATGTTCCTTACAGACCCCCTTAACTGCTATGCATTTGCTTTTGCCATATTCGGTTGTCTTTAGAGGATGGCTTCTTTCTCCAGGAACCTTTTTGGTATTTTTCAGTTTTGAGAGCTTCTTAAGAGTTTTGCTAAGTTTTGACAGATTCCTCCAGTCCCCTCCATATCACTTCATGTGCTGAATTTTATTATTTCTATTATTATTATTTTTAATAACAATTGAAACCAAATCCTCTGAGCTACAAATAAGTGCATTTCAAGCCAAATGCACTGTTAACCTAAGGAAAACATCCCAAGATTACAAAAATTCACATGATTATGGGTCATGCATAGTATATGCTTGATTTTACTTAAAAGTCCATAGCAGACAGCTCTAGTAAGTTCATTGGGCTGGAAAGACTTTCAGCTATCCTTCCAAGGGCATATATACAAATTCTGCAACAGTTACTCCAATTAGTATCAGTTTAACTAAAATGCTTCATGACAGGCATTGGGGGGGACGACCAAAAAAAAAACACCACCACACTGCCTAAAGGTACCCTTTATTATATATTTCTTGTTTTGGGGAGGCCATTTTTTAACACAAGTCAGCTCAAACAAAGCATTGACTGTAGCAGGAGGAAGTAATGGTCAGCATGCCTACCACCATTTAAACACAAGCTGAAGAAATATCTTAAATAATCTACTTGGTTATTTTAAATTTAAAAAAAAAAATATCCAGTCAAATAATTCACATTTGGATATCAGGCTTATTACTTCAGAGTCTCTGCTTTTTCTGCTGAACTCTTCTTTGAATTCAGAGCCCTTTAAAATCAGCAACATCCTGTTAGAGATATCTTTACACTAAACAGAGCACATCCTCCCCATTTCCAGTCAATAAGGCTTTGCCCTTCTGCTTTCATTAGGACCAGTGTGCTCAGACCTACAATCATTGATGCTGGGGAAATTCTTGCCTGACAAAATGACAAGGCTGATTCCACAGTATAAGTGAGTGCCGTGGTGTCTATTCATTACAAGACTCTACTTGAAGATTAACTTTACTTGAAGAGTAACTGGCTGAAAGACCAAAGATAACACTGGAAGTAATGGGAACTTCAGAATAAACCCTTAAGTGCCTAACTGTGGATACAGGCTATGCCACTGCTAACTTTTAAAAGTGACCTCTAAATCCAATTCAGAGCTACATTCTCGACCACCAGGTTGGATGGGGCTTTGAGCAACCAGGTCTAGTGGAAGGAGTCCCTGCCCATGGCAGGGGGGGGTGGAACTAGATGATCTTTAAGGTCCCTTCCAGCCTAAAGTATCCTATGATTCTATAATATGTATTGCTGGCCTGCACTCTTGTTTTGTTTAGGGGCAAGCACACCATCCTCATTGGGCCTTTCTTCTTAATTTTTTGCACAACTGATTCTGAAATGAGAACAAGCATAATAGGTATAGCTTCTGGAACATTTCCCTTACGAAATCTGTTTTGTACAAGCAAAACATCTGTTGGTTACAAAGACCGCTTCTAGACTGAGCAGTAGATACACACTAGGGTACATCTGGAGGGTTGACTTGTTCATTGCCCAGTCAGGGTCAGTGGGCACTGGGACTTCTCTGCAGCTCTCCTTCTTGGGTTTGTCCCCCACTGAAGCCCAAGGTATGGGGGAATTTGGTTAGATGCCCATTACTAGCCTAACATGGGCGTATGGCCAAAGCCTGTACCCAGAGCTAATAGCTTGCAAGCACTCTCAAGAGCCCAAACTTAGAAAATCAGAACTGAGGATAAATGCATCCAGATACTTCTTTTGCTACTTCAGTTGTCACAAAGCACAAAAATTGTTTCTTCTGAATTGTGTTGTTTGGAACAATGCCTATATTATAGATGCTGAATGCATGAGATATCATCCTTACAGGATAAAACACAAAATCAATCTCAAATGAACAGACTGTAATACCACGATAGCTTGTGATGGGAAGAAGGATGGCAGTAATAAGGACTTAGCAGAATGTGATAAATAGTAGCACATTGTGAAAAATGTACAAGGTACTCTGAAAAGTGGAAAGAATAGGCTTACGAAGGGAAGATAACAGGAAACCCAAATGATATGATGTGAGATTAAACCAAGTAATTCTACTTGGGAACACCCTGGCAACAGTGAAAACAGAACTATCTGAAAAAACATGATAATATCTTGAGGACTGTTTTGTCCTCAAGGACAAAACGTACTGACCTATTAATAAAAGAGCATATTAAAAGTAAGACTAACAGTACCGAAGTAGATTGTGACTGGGATATATTTAATTAAAAAATGCACTGCTGTTTGTCTAAAGAAAACCCTATGGCTATACCTCCCTCTGCCTTCCACCAAGGACAAAACCAAGAGATCTCCAAAGAAAAAGTAATGGCTACAGCAGCAAAGCTCGGTTCATTTCTCACTTGCAACATCAATCAGTTGTGAGTTAGAATGTCACCATATGTGTGACTAGGTCAGTAGGTCTATGCCCATCAAAGATTATCTCTTAATGGATGAGAGCAGTGCAAGATGCCTATGAAGAAAATGAGGACAAAAAAGATTAAATGATTCAGTATTTTTCTTTCTTAACACACTGTCCTCAGTAGATAGGAAAGAAAAGAGAAATAAAATCTTCCACAAACAGTCATTCCAATTTTTAAACAAACATAGGTTAAAAATTACTTGTACTTCTTTTCTAGCAAGCAAAGTTGATGACAAAGGAGAATGGTAGGTGAATATTGTAATATATTTTTGAATATGAGTTTATAATTTGTATTTGCATTTGCACAGGATGACAAATTTTGCCTACTCAATGAAGAAATACCAATATATTTTATAGCTTATCAATCCAAAGTAGCTCAGATTTTAGCATTCAAGTTTGTGAATTATTCATAAAAAAACTACACACCAGTAACTATAGAAAAGTTGCTGAAAATAGTATTCTGTCTGTAGACTGACTCTAGTAAAAGAGGAAGCTAATTTTGTTAAATTGTTCAGATCAAATTACCTGCTTAGCCTTATTATTAAGTATACAGTGCAGTCTATTTTTAACTATGCGATGGGGCACTCAACACTTCTGAGCATGATACAGCCCAGCACATTCCACTGCTGCAATTTTTTTCCCCAGTTCTTCATACTCAGATTCAGTCCCTACTAATTTTTACAATAAAACCACCCAGAGTTAACTAACACTTACAAAGCAGTATCTTTTTTACTGATTACTAGGGAGGAGAAATAGATGAACCTGTTGTATTTTTTAGAAAGTAATTCCATACAGTTATGAAAAAATAGAGAAAATAGGCAAGGGATCTCTGACTTATTGTATAGACCCAAGAATAAAAAGAGAAAGGGATCAGTCACTGAAGCCTTACAGAAGAATATTAAGTACTATTCAATAGCAGGGAAGAGTAAAAGACTAAGAGATGATTGATTTTCCTTCAACATCTGTCTGAGAAATGTGTCAAAAAGCAAACAAAGCAAGGAGTAAGCTACTATATATTTGAAACAGAATCCTACACAATGTGATTTACGGCTGTTCCCGGGTTTTATTACTGTTCAGCTAGCCATCAGGCTCAAGTAGTTTGCAACAAAGAAAAAACTCTTTCCTACTAGTTTTATAGTTTCTTGCAACATCATTTACTAGATTTTGAAGTCATCTATTCATATCTTTAAATAATGAGCACAGTTACATAAATGCATTTTAAAGGATAAGGGGGGGAAATGACATGCTTGGAATTTAAAATAATTTTTCAGTTTTATTTGCTTATTTTTCCTATGATAAACATATAGATCTTTGCAAGATGGGTCTATATATATAGACACATGGATGTGCATGAATAGAAGTGATCTTATTAGTTGTCATTGTAAATGAAAATATCAATACTATTCTAAGGTGAGATCGCATTTTCTATGCTGCTACCAAGACAGGAAATAGCATTTCTAACTCTTAGTATCTCCCACATTTTACTAAGACTTCAGCAAATATTATCAGGATATTCCACTAAGATTTTTAAAAAAATAGTATCATGCATACTTATACTATCACTTCATTCATTTTCGAGACCATTTTTTGTATTAGATTTTCAATAGCGTAGATATACATACGATTTTAAAGTTGCGAGCTTAAGTATTTTCAGAAATTCACGTTCTTCAATTCGAACAAGTATTTATACTAGAAATACTTGTCCTGTCAGGATTCCAAAAATTAGCACATATGACTAGTCTGACCGGTAAAAATTAACCATAGAAACTGGAATGCCGGATGCTTTCAGAGACAGATTTGTAACAAAACTTCAAGGCAAGGTTTCAGATGGGTCAGTACTACAGCTTTTGCCAAAGACACTTGAAGACATCAGTCTGGTGTCAGTTACTTTGTGGTCAGACAAGATGATATTTCTGCAAATAGTCCACCCAGCTCCAACAGTTGTCCTTCTGACAGGTAACAGATGCAGTATACAATGAGTCCAGAAGGTGCTTTCCAGAAATTCATGAAACCTAATAGCCTTTTGGTAATATAAAAAATGTTACTAAAACTTCTCAAGGTAATGTCCACATTTTCTTCTCTACCCAGGAAACAAATATTGTGCTGTAGGCCTACTATGAATACAAAATTATGAACTGATACCGTGTATGAATTTGCTTTGCACTCTACTATTGGAGTACACCTTTTATTGTGTTCCTGGGAACTGCTAAGCCATCCTCTTCTGTTTCTGTCTAGATTTTTTTCATTTGAGGAAATCATACAGTAGACAGGAGAAATAACAGACAACTTCCATAGGAGAAAGACTAAACAGAGTAAACGAGATGACTGTTATTATGGGGTTCACAAGGGATTTGTATATCACAGTCTCAAGGCAATAAATTTCCTTATTCTATAGCTAGAAAAGGAATGTGTTGGAGTTAAGTTAGTCTGAGGTACAACTAAAAAGCTTTAGAACACCTAGGCCATTGTTTCTGCTCAAGGATCAATGTAGTTGCAACCAATATCTGTACTGCAGCAGGGAAACAGAGGAGAAGACTAACGATTGACCTATGACCAGAGAACATCAGAGGGGTATGTGATCCTAAAAGTTCTGTCTTACAGAACTGGTTTACACTTTTTATTTATTCATGCTGCAGAGTTATAGAGACATTTTATCAGAAAAATATAATCACACTGCACTCCAAGTCCTTGGGGAAAAGAATGATTTTATTTTCCTATTCCTTTCTTTTTTACAGCCTGAAAAAAAAAAAAAAAACAAACCACAACACACAAAACAAACCCCTTTTTGAAAGTTTCTCCAAGTTCAGATTTCTTAGATATTTTTGCTCTGCCATTTCCAAAGATTTGTGAAAGGGAAAAAGAAACTTCTGAAGCTGAGAACTGTAAAAGCCAATATATGAGCTGCAGGAAAGTGAGAATGGGAATTAAAGTTAATTTCTTTATTAATACCAAACAAAGTGATTGTACTTTAATGGGAGGAGCCATCCACAGTAGATCAATGCAGGCAGCATACTGCTTGGTTGATTCTGTGGACTTCAGATATTTCAAAAGAACAGAACAGAATTATAGTCAGGATGCCAGAACTTGTAACCCTTCTGATAAGCCCTTTTGCTTTGGCCATTCAGGTTGTATATTATGCACAAGGATAGCATAAAATTACCTTAACTCTGGTCTCTACTTCTAACTGAGAGATGCTGCAGCCCCTGAGCACTGTCAGAAGTCAGAGAGGCAGACTTATACTAGTTGAGGATCCGACTCAAACTAAATTCTTTGTCATAATTTTGTGGTGTTACTGGGTCCTAGACTGATCCTGCCATCCCCAAGCCAGTAATTACTGGCTATGCCTGGGACTGACTCCCACACAGCACTAAAAAGCGAGGGAGACGAGATAGAATCTGGTCACCATTTTTTAAGATCGTTGCTTCCATTTTCCTTCTTCCCTCCTCTTCATTAAAGGAATCCTAAGCTGAAATAAAAAGACTTTTTTTAGAGTCATTTCTGTTACCAGAGGTTGTCAGAGAAGTCAGACTGAGTCAGGAGCTGGACTCATTCTAGTTGTAAAGAGAAGTCTGCTTTATGCGCAGTGGAAATCTCAATTGCCTTTTCTCCTCTGCTTGAAAGATTTTTAAACAAAGGAAGTCATGCTGCTATTTACTCCCTGTTCATCATTAGCTACGTAGAAGTGCTGCATCAATATATTATTCCAATAAGACCTTAATATAGTCAAATAAATCAACATACTCCAACAAATACATCCATTATTACAGGTTAGTCTGAGCTAACCAGGGATGTATACAAATTTTTTTTCCTCCTCAGACAATAAAGAGAATTATTACACTTTGGAAAGGATAGATCGCCCTGAGTGTTTTTGTTCTATTTATCTAGTGAATCAATGAGCAGAAGTGATGTCTAGAGAACAAAATTCTGACATCCCTTAAACAAGGTACTATTTTGAAGATGGTCACTTCAGGCTTACTCCTAGATATCAAAAGACGCAATGGGGCTCAGTGCTTTTTGAGAAGACAGCTAAACTTGCACAATACACTGACATTGAACAGTCAGAGTCACCACTAACAACTACCTTAAGGAAAGCTGAGAGTTGCATTTTATACACAGAAAGGCCTACGGAGCTAAACATCATTTATACTCAGTAAGGATTTTGCTCATCATTTTTCTATTAGTTATCATGCAGATGGTGTTTCATTATTTGTTGACACCAGGACTGGAAATCTACAAAACACAGATATGGTAGTTTTGAATTCATGTCTTTTTTTCAGCTCAATTTTCAGAAACTATTTTGAGAGCAGTGCAATAGCAGAGTGTGAAAAACAGAATGATATCTTTTGTTTCTCTACACAGTGACAGACGACACAATTTCTTTTACCGTACACACTTGCAACCAGGTAATTATGTTTGGTGAACAGACAGTACGGAGCAAAATCCTCAATCCTTAACCTAACTGAAAAAGAATTTAGGGATTTAGCTCTACATAACAATTGCTTCACGTTATTAATATATGATTACCTTTACCATGTTTAATGGTGAAATAATATATTGTCACCTAGTGTTCAATATTTATTGCACATAACCTAGAAACAAAGTGCATTTATGTGATGTTGTCTCACACATGCACATATATTCTCCATACGTTGTGAAGTAGCATCTAGACATGCCACTGAGAGTTTTACAGAAGATATATTTATATTATATATAGGATATCCTTTTTATACCAAAGCTAAAGCTTACAGGCTAGGTTTCATCAGAAGAGTATTCAACTTCAACCAACAGATGCCACATTCAGTTCTATCTCTACTGCAGTCACTCCAGGGTTTTAGGAATTTAACTGTAGTTTTATACCCATGACATGAACACACAAACTGTTCATACCATATGGGAGGTAACATGATTTTAGAACTTCTTTTTGCTGGGCTGGACTGACCATGTTAAAATACTATGACATCCTTAGATTAAAGTCTTTGTCTAAATTAAAATCATTATTATTGCCAAAGAGGAATTAAGGAGCAATTTGAAAGACAATGAAATGGAAAAGAGTTCACTCAGACTTGTTCTGGACTTAAATACTTGATATCTTTCTGTGAATTAAAATTCGGTTGAACAAAAAACCGGAACTTGGATAACCTACAATTAATCCGTATGAAGTAGTTTTGTGGAGTCCCTCTGAGGAGCTCCTATCAAGCTTTTCCAGTGTGTTGCTGCTGGGACAGCTTCCACCTCCATGCAGTTTCCACAGTATGCCTATCAGGACACCCTCACTGTAAAATTAGTCTACTCTTTTCTGACTGAACCTGAAAAGATGAAAGTGCAGTAGAATTATTTGCCAAGTGACACAAATTGATCCCATGTCCTTAATGAAAATTGTGTTCCAAACCCTCCAAGCTTTTCCAGTGTGTAAAGTACAACTCATTTCCAGATGATCTAAGACCATTCTTGCTCTCTTTATAAGATTAAGCCTTTGGAAACTATATAGGTCGTCTACCTCCAAATTATGCCCTAGGGATACAATTGTTAATGAGTATTAGATTGTTGTACTATTACATGAACAGCACAAAGAAAGAATTGTTTTCCCCTTTCCTCCCAAAGATGTTAATTATTGCTATTAATTTAAGAAAGTGTTTACTATTCTTGTCACACTGGCTCACTTGCAGTGGCAGATATCTTGGGATGAGAAGAGGCAAGCCTATATCCATTTTTGTATTCCTCCCTGCCCTGAAATTCTCTATAGCTCTCTTTGGGAAGAATAAAAGCACAGGACTCATTCTTCCTTAGTTTCCTCAGCAGTCACACAGCTGATTTCACAATATAATGCTGAGCTCATAATGCTTGCAGTGGTTACCGAAATAGGGGAGAGAATGCTGTTTGTGTGTTTGACGTCAAATTATGAGAGATTTCAGGAGTGTGTACTCCTGTATCAACTGGAGGAGGGAGAGAGTGGTCCAGAGCTCAGTTTGGTTTTTAATGTTTCTTGCTCTTTCCATTCTTATTCCATGCCTGTTTACTAAAGGAATAATGTAGAAAAAATATTTGTAAAGCGACACAGGAGGGGCCCTTCCTTTGTTCACTCTGACACTTCCTTGGCATTTATTTTATCTCAGTTTGGCAAAATTACATTGCAGCTGTCTGGAAGCGTCATTTAGTCTGTTATGAACTCTGCAGGAAGCATTTTTAGATTTGATTTTGTTGGGCCTCCTCTGTTTTAGTAAGCTATTTCTAATTCATGTGAGTCACATGAACCTCAGAGCTCCATTAACCTTCATTATGCCACCTCTGCAATTCATAGTCTGAGCTTACATACAAACACAAAGAAAAGATATACATGAACCAGTGTCTTAAAGATTAAAAATATATCAAATGAACTAGTGATTTAAGGAGAAGCTAAAAGGCACGCCTAGCTTATCTATACTAAGATAGCAGTTGCTCTGTTTGACTGTTTTTAGTAGACCAGAGCCTAGTCTATAGTTTTTGATTTCTGTGGTTTGGTTTCTTGTCAGCTGTATCAGAAGAGCTCACTTTCAGTCATTCTGCTGCCCTCTAAGAACATAGCTCATTTTAATGGTATTTGGGGGGATCCCCCTCCCCTGTCACCGTTTAGTCTCATATGAAAAGAGGAAAAGTCTTCAGAAAGTCTTCTCCTTCGCAGTTCACTCCCTCCACCCAGAAAAAAATATCGCACTCCCTACTTTCATCAGAACTATCACAGAATCACAGGAAATGAACTATAAATGTGTTTTTGAGCTTCTGTCTAATCTCTTCCTCCAAAACTGAACGATTTAACATACTTGCATCATAACCTCTCAACCCTGCATCATCCTAGAAATACAGTTGAAATTTAATTACCTTTGGGTGCTTTATTCTAACAGAGGATGTCATAAGACCTTTTTCTTAAATGGGAAATGAACAAATTTGTCTCAAACTAACAAAGACTTCAGGCCATGCAGCTAGTCCCTTTTGCTCCAAAATCTTCAAAACCACTTATTGAATTTACCATCTAAGCACTCTAGAGTTCTCACTCATAACTTCTAACTACCCATTGGACTATCTGATGGAAAGTGCAGTTAGCATTGAGCAGATCTAAAATACTGTGCTATGGAAAAGAAAGGAAAAATGTGATAAAGCCAGTGCTGTGAAAAGTGTCACAAATTACATGTGGTCTAAAGTTCAAGAATGTTATTCTAAACGTAACTGGCATGCCTTATGTTCCCTTTAGGCTTAAGTCACTTTCAGTTCATTAACTTCTTTGTTAGTGTTGCCTCAATTACAAAATATGAGAGCTTATACAGCATTTTTTAAAAAACATAGTAAAAAGAAGTGACTTTCCCTCTGTTTCCCAGAAAAGTTTCTTAGAGTACTTCTATTTCAACTGATAGGATGTCACTTGTATCAAAACAACCTCAGCCATTCTCACTGATTCATCCTCCCTCCTACAGCACTGTGCAAGGTCTTTGTCAACAAGTGTGGGTGTTGCTGTCCTCTGGAAGTGCTCCTCTCTTTTGCACAGGACAGGACACATTTGCCTGGAAAGGTCTGCCTCAGTGCTCCTATTTCAGAAACCCACCAAAACACAATTAAATCTCTTCTAAGTCAATGGTATTTGATCACATAACATTGCAAGTACCAACGTACTAATTGATAACACATTTTTAGAAATTCCTATTACATTTTACAAAACTTTAAAATGTTGCAGTACAGTTTTCTCAATTCTAAGTGTGCTTTTCAATTCCTATGAGTAACCAATAATTTATATATTACTTCAAGAGCAGAGACAGAACCTATACTGGCATCCTTGTGCACATTCCTTTAATTACAGGATATCCGTGAATCTGTATCATGAGCAGGAAAAAATAAGCGCTGAAATAACAATCAGTGGTTCCATAAGGTGAAATAAGAGATTTTCTTTCATAATTTCATTGATTAAATAGTCAACTTGTAGCAGGAAATTCTCTCCAGTTGTTGATTGGAAAGACATTTCAAATGGTACTAGTCACAGGAGTTTTTATTCACAAGTACATTCCTTTGTGTTTCAGTAAAACTAAATCAGACTTGGTTAGTGTGATTAATTCACGCGTGGAATAAAAACCGTCAAAAAGTACCACTGTATACAAGATTTTTTAGTGATACGTGCACACTCCTTTACCATTGATAAGGAACTCAGAAGAAACAGTAACACACCAGTCCTTTTCCTTTACAACTGTCTCAGTACTAGATCCTGGCATTTCTGCTGCAATTTCCTAAAGATTACAGGTTTGCTTTTCAGGAACGGCTGATATATATCCAGTAAGAGACCAGAGGACAAGGGCTAACTTGACCATAAATCACTTGCAATACTGCAGTCTTGGTGTTGCCAGGAGAACCTGCTCATCATAACATAAATCAGAGCTGACTGAGGCCTATGATGCCAACAAGTGATTGTCCCAGAGGTCCAGGAAGACCGTGACAGTCCCAAAGCATCC
This sequence comes from Charadrius vociferus, assembly GCF_000708025.1. Classification (NCBI taxonomy): domain Eukaryota; kingdom Metazoa; phylum Chordata; class Aves; order Charadriiformes; family Charadriidae; genus Charadrius; species Charadrius vociferus. The sequence goes on along the minus strand of NW_009648332.1, from coordinate 18,078,256 downwards.
TGACAGAAACCAGAAAGCATGTGCTTCTTGAATTATGTCAGCCTTAGTTCTTACTCTTTTGTTTCATTCTCCCTGTGAAAGAGCTCAATTTTCAGCTACAGTAGTTTTCTTCTGGTAGATTGTTAGCATATTACCTAGTAGGGACACCATACTAGACGGAGGAAAAATCTTATTAAAGAGGGTAACTATAGAATAAGGAATAAAGAACATTACCTTGTTCAGCTTTCCATAATAATGTTCCAGACTGATTGTTGTAAACCCAAATACCCACCGTCTCTCTTGTTTTTTTACTTTGACTGTACCTAGTCTGAGAGAGACATAATTATCCATTAATTCTCAGGTTATTCTGTTGCTGCATACATTTTTTTCTGGTTTAATCTGTTATTTTTATTTGTATAATTCTATTTTCCTTCATCTTCCCTACTTTCTCATTTAATCATGTATTAGCCTATGTAGTATTTTTGCTTTTTTCCTCTTTTACAATAGATTGCAGACAACTGTTTCCCAACCCAGAAGCCTTAAATTACAGTATGAATATAGATTGTGAATTGCTTTAGATTCTTCATAATTACTAAAGACTGACTTTGTGTAGGAACATAACTGTCTGTATAGAATGCTGGGAGGCTTTTATCCTAGTGATTACATTCATAATGCATAAAACAGTATACTATGTTATAGCCACATTGCAGTTCATGTGCCTTTGGCATAAGTAACGGCAGTAAGTAACAGGAAATTTATCATCTGTCCTTCAACATCTGATAAACCACATTCTCCTTCAGGGGTGCTTTTCTTTTCCAAGATACTGATATTCCCAACTGTCAGCCCTTTCAGTTTCTATTTCATTTTTAAAGGGTCTGTATGGTCATTTCAGCCACACTATTTTCTCCAGACTGTCTCAGTGACGGGTAATATGTTTGATTATCTTCTCTACAGGTATCTAATATTTAAAATTTTATTTTTTTTCACATATAGACAGTAGGGCCACTTTTCTCTCTTTTTCTGTTTGGTAAGTTCCTGGAGAATTGTTTTGTCTAATGGAGCAGTACTTGCATTTTGTGCTCTGAAACAATGTTGTTTCCAATTCATTACATGAGGAGAAATGAGGCATCTTGTGAAGTAAGTATTAGAATATGAAGTCAGAAAGTCTGCATTGCTAAGCCAGATTGGTCTTTGGGGAAATTGGATATTTCCACCCCACTAAAAAGCTATTATAATCACATTCTTTTGACGGCCAAGCAAGCTGCACTGGAGACTCCATTTCCTCCCTTCTTAATGCATCTGACGTCTAATACCTCCCGTTTGAGTCAAAGCAAGAGATTTTACCATTCTCGGTGTGAATCCCAACCATCGTTCCCATACTGGTTTCACTAGATTCTAGCACCCTTGCCAAGTCCAGGACAATGTAAACTTGCAGCAACACAGGAACAATATCTCTGAATTAAACACTAATTCTTCCAAGGCCCAAAGTGCAAAGAGAAGAGTAAAAAAATTAAATGGTGCTTATTTCTAGATAGCATTTGTAACCTTTATACACTCAGCCTTAGCTTTCCAGCTTTATCTCTAGAGCACAATGAAACTGAAGTAAAAAGCTGAAGTTTCTCATCTTCTATGTAAACCAGCCTTTTCCTGTTGTCTTCACTCTGCCTCCTTGCTCTGATGTATTTGGGGTAGAACTGGCTACGATTCCACACTTCAGGCTTGAGAGAAGTCCTCCACTCAAGGCTGCAGGAGTCAGACATACTTTCTTCCGGGCTCACGATCAAGCCATCATTATCTTAAACCACTTGAAGCAGTTTGCCTGGGCCTAACCTTTATCTCCATTTCATTTCCTGTATGTTTCAAGTTAACAATATGCATTGAGAAAGGACAGCATCACACAAATGAGCTCATTTATATATGATATATTGTTATATTTTGAAAGAAATATTTACATATCCAATATATCCTGTTTGTCTCTGGGGCTGCTGGTCAGCTCAAGGGATTTATAGCCATGACATTTCCCATACATCTGGGAATTCATAGCAGGAATGAAAGTCATCGAGGAACACCACTTAGGATACTGCTTTGCGTTTTGCTATCTGTTCTAAACATACTGCACAGTCCAAAATTTATTTATAGGCAATTAATCATACCCTCAAGGAACTACCAGGAAAGTCCATACCAGGAAAGCTTGCACTTAAGCAAATCTAAGTCTACAGTCTGATCCCTCAATTTCTTAATACAGGTATGCTCAAGCTACAACTCCTAGGAAATTATTTGACTGTGCAAGGAAAGATGGAAAATCTGGAGCCAGATTACAGCCTTCTTCTGAAAAAAGATCCAGATCTGGGAATCTGATTCTGGAATCCATTGTTCTAAACCCAGAAAGCAAACTGTAGCACCAAAAACGAATACATGTTAAGGGAGTGTTCTACATTCCTGTATGTACATAAGCCATGTAAAATTTTTAGGAAGAGGTCGTATCATTTATTAAACCAACGGACAGAGTTAGATAAATTGTTTTGCTAAGGGAAAAATTTGGCAATTTGTATCGCTTAAAAAACCATAACTATGAGTTCTGAAGAATCAAAACCACACAAGAACGGCAAACAGCTGCTTCTGTACTCCTCAGCCATGTGTCTTAACAATATAGAAACATGAAAGACTGCCAGCAGCAAAGCATTCGGTTAGATTTCAGGATAAAACAAGATTGCCTGAATGTCCCCACTTAAGTGTTTTTGTAGTCTGCTTTCCCAGGCTCTAGATCATTCCCATAGGCTCTTTTGCTTTTAGCGTAAGGCTCTATCCAGTACCCTGTTAAACAACAAAGTAAGTATTTTTCAAGTCTCTATAAATTTTTCAAAAGAATTGAAGTGTCTAAGCTGGTATTTTTTCCAAAGCCTTTGAAATAAGAATTTGGTGTTCAGCCCAAAATATCCATTCATGTTTCTAATAAACCACTGAATTTATGTAAAGTGACTTGATTGACAAGCTTTCTGTGGATCAAAAAGTTATTTGCAACCTAGGGACTTGTCTCTTTAACATGTTAACGATTGATTAAAAGGAAGCATTCCAAAATATTTCTTTTTTGTATCAAAGTCATGTAACAAAATCTCCAATGATAAGTTTAATATTTTAAATTTATCACAATATTTTTCATTCATCATACTACAGATGAAAAAGTGCGCATGTCACTATCTACTGAGTTTCCCTTTAACTCATGAAATAACTCATTTGCATCCTCAGTACACTGAACAATGAATCAAAAATCTCACAGGCCAGAGGAGAGCTTAACAACGTGAGCAAAGGTAATCCATCCAAACCGAAAGAATTGTCACACTTTGCGTTTAAACTGATTTTGACTATTTGACTATAATCAGCAAAAACTATTTGCAAAGCGACTGTCATTTAATTAAGTTACTCCAGAGCTAAAATTTAGCACTTTATTTTAAAATGTCACTTAAATTCTTCTAGGAAAACATGGTATAAATTCAAGCTAGGTTTTGTTGAAGTGCCCTTCAGGAAATGGCTTATATTATCTGTAGTAGTAAAAGAAAATGAGCTCCCAGTGGAGATAATTTAGAAAAGTATTATTAACAGTCTTCAGCCTCAAGTAGTCATCCCTGGTATCAGATTTCAGATCTGCAGAACTGTTTCCTAAAGAGTCCAAAACAGGAAAGAAGCTGCAACAAACTAATTATTGGTTTATTGGAGTTTGTTTCTATTGACAAAGCCAATGTCTTTAAAATTATCTGTTACTGTCTATCCATGAGGCAAGTTTTCTTGTTATCACTGACTGTGCACTGCTGAAGCCATGCATTAATATTTCTGCTTTCCTTGCTCCTTTGACCTTTTCCTTCCCCTTTGGCTGCAAGAAAGCTTATGAGAAATAAGAACATGTAGAAAATGTATTTTCACTTTTTTTTTTTTTTTTCCACATTATGCTACATTCAAGAAAAACACCACCTAATTCCTGTAAATAGCCCTATGGCATCCCATCTGGTCCAAAAAAAAGACAAATATTTTCCCCAAGCACTGACTGGAATCACTTTTCTCCCGGTTCCATCTGGAATCACTTTTCTCCTTATTTGTAACAGATTGACTATGTATTATATTCATCAGAAAACAAATAAACAATAATTTGCTAGTCTATCAAAAGCAAAAAGTCAATAAAAAAGTAGTGTATGTGAAATGCAGTTTCTTCAGCTTCCCGTTTTTGATCTCTGTGATATTTTCTTCAGCATCTTCCTGTTTCTGTGAAACCATCTCATTTTATATAGATTTTAAATCATTTTATTCTAGTTATAAATTTAAAACTGATTTCCAAGGCTAACAATGATGGTCCTTAGTACTTTCTTATTGCTATTTAATTGCCTTAACACCACCAGCACTTTGACAAATTGGCTAAGACGTATCCTTTTTTTTCCAGTTTCACGTTAATAGCTTTACTTTTATGGTTTAACCTGTTGGTACTTTTAAAAGGTCGATGTGTAGTTGGTAATACGCTCAATGTCAGGAGATCTGAGCCTTGGCTAGGAACACGCTAAGGCAACACAAAAGAATTTTCACTTGGTTGGGACAGACGGCTGTAAAATACAGAAAAGAACTGTATAGTCATAATTATTTCTGCATTACATTGCTTAAGCAGCAGAATGGCAAGTCACACACCGTAACAGGAAGAGCATCTTGCCTGCAACTTGCAGGTCATGTTATTTGGCTTCAAATAACAAAAGGAAAGCTATGATAATTTTAGTAGATTTCAAATAATAAATATTTTAAGCCCATCAGCAATCATCAACCCCCTTATATTTAGAAGTGCTTGAAAAGAATATGCATTTCATTGTATTCTTGAATCACTTCTCTATGAAACATTTTGGAAGCACTACGTGATTCAAATACAATTCAAAAAATATAACCCTTTACTCAGCTCAGGATAAAAGGTAAGAAATAAAATTCCAGATACGGTATAGGTCAGATCTTTGAAAAAGGCACTATCCCCAGTGTTCTCAAACTGGATTAAGATTTTGAGAGGAGAGAAAAGCAGCCAAATTTTTTTCACATATATTTTGTTGGAAATATTAAATACTTAATAATTTTCTCCTCCCAAGCTACATTTGAAAATGTAAGCCCTACTTCTTTACAGCATTTCCTACCTCTCTTGCTATCAAGATGCTGAAAAAGCCAGTTTCACCCCTTTAAGCAGTATGTCATATACAGCGCACATTGCGTCTCTGATGTTTTTATTAACAAGGGCATAGTGGGTTTCCAGGTGAAAATTAAAGTGTTTCTGCTCACTATGAAGACCAAAATTTTGATGCTTCGTTTGTTTATGAAAGACATTATTATGACTGATGATACTAAATGATGGTTCACAGAAATCACGTGGCAAAATACTTTCCCATGATTAAAGAAATTCACCTTTAGCTCCAGCAATAACGACAACACAATTTCAACAGTTTTTCTCTGTTGACAACCAAAGTTTTAGTATTCTCAGTTACTTTCAGTTTTGTGAAGGACTGGTATATGAATGGTTTGCGTGCAAGAAATTATATTTATGTACCTGGATCTTGAATACTATATTCTATACCATGTTATATGACTTATTTTTTCTCTTTTAAATTACAGGAAAGGGCTTACCAGATAGTCCAGAACTTAAGTATTCATGAAATCCAAATAAGCATCTCAGGTGAACTGTGTAATTGGCTGTAGTTTAGCCATCTCCATTTTATAAAATCATAGAATATCTCAAGTTGAAAGGGACCCAAATGAGGATCACTGGAGTCCAACTCCCTGCTCCTCTCAGGACTACCTAAAACTAAACCGTATGACAATAGCGTCATCCAGATGCTCCCTGAACTCAGGCTTGGTACCAGGACCGCTTCCCTGGGGAGCCTGTTCCACTGACTGAGCACCTTCTCAGTGAAGAACCTCTTCCTAATGTCCAATCTGAACTTCCCTGATGCAGCCTTGTTCCATTTCCTTGTGTCCTATCCTTGGTCACCAGAGAGAGAAGATCAGCATCTCGCCCTCCACTGCCCCCCCGAAGAAGCTGTAGCCTGTAATGAGGGCACCCCTCGGCCTTCTGTTCTCCAAGCTAAACAAAACAAGTGAGCTCAGCTGCTCCTCCTAAGTCTTGCCCTCGAGGCCTTTCACCATCTTGGCTGCCCTCCTCCCGACACACTCTAATAGTTTGATGTCCTTCTTATATTGAGGTGCCCAAAACTGCAGACAGTACTCAAGGTGAGGCTGCACCAGTGCACTGCAGAGTGGGACAATCACCTCCCTCAACCAGCTAGCTATGCTCTGCTTGATGCACCCCAGGACTCGGTCGGCCTTCTGGCTGCAGGATATGGTATATCACAGAAATTAATTAAAACTCTTCTGCTGCGGATATTCAAGGTTTCGACAGAACTGCATAATATAGTGAGTTTGTTTTCAAAATGCTGTGTATTGTTTGCTATTAGGGGGTCTTACCCTCATGACCTTTACAGTAGTTTGGATTGAAATTTCCTTTTATTATTTTCTGATACCTGAGATGAGTTTGTGCATTTTTTTTAAAGGATCTTTTTGGATTGAAAACACCTTTCAGGAGCTCCAGCACAAGTTGTGTGTCCAAAGTTACTTTTTGCCCTTGTGCAAATAGTTCCTTCACTTTCTGCATCCCTGTTAGCCAAGCTGCAGAAAAGAATTACAAGATTCAGTAGAAATCTTATATTAAATTTGCTGTCGTTTGCTAATGAGTTAGTTAAATCTCCCTGTAAAATTAGTATCAAATCTCGAATGTTATGTAAATGCCTTCATTAATCAAAATCTTGGCCCTTTTTTATTAATTAGATCTAAAAGCTTATGTAAGACTTTACCAGCTTTGCCTGTGAATTTTATTCTTCACAACTACTTTGCTAAGCAGTCCTTTAAAGACTCACTGACTTTGTGATTCTTAATTGGTGAATTCCCCAAAATTCAAGCTAGAAAGAAAAATGCCTGCATTGAACTTCTCGTGGACAGAAACCTTTTTCTCCTCACACTGTTCCTATTTTTCTCCTCTGAGATAATAGCCATCTCTCCAGTTTTTAATTTTGATATTGCAAACAGAGGATTATGACTGCACACATGGATTAAGTGCTGGAAACGATAAAAAAAATAGCCTTAAACTGCTGAAAAGACATTTTAAAAAACATAGGTTACAGACTGTATGGAGAGTGTCAGTAAACAAAAGGCTTCAGATGTGGTTTCGCCTGAGTCTTCATCATTTATACTCCTTGGTTGTCAGTTCACTGAACCCCGCAAAACTGTGAAATCCCAGTCATCTAAGTTAGGAATGACCTTGTTTCCTTTAGTCGTAAAATGCGACTATAAAAGAATGAGTGTAATGTAACACAATGCCTACCCACTTATTTTCTTAGAATACTTTGCGTTTGGAAGCTCAAATATGAGCCTTTTGTGTGGGATAAGTCATTGATCAGGTCGATGTCAGAACTGCTTATTGTGCTGTAAAAACTTTGTTCTCTTTCACTGCCATAGCCTGTAGTGTCGGTCATTCCACTGCACTACTGCAAAGCAACACAAAGCCCAGCCATCTTCCACCCTCTCAACTGCTGCAATCATCTTCTGTAATAATTAAAAAAATCACTCATTATTAGCCCGAGACCACAGCTGTCTAACTCAGAGAATAGGATTTAATGCCTGTTTTAGAGACACATGAAATGGGGGAAGTCGGGGGGGGGAGGAAGGATAACACATTACAGGGTGAAGAATCACAAGCATTGAAATTATTAACCTGTAAGTACCACCATGCAAGCCACAGTTATATTACGAACATAGTTGTTTAAACTCTCTCTCCAGTTTTTATTTTCCACAAGTTTGAAGAAATATTCTACATTTATCTCAGTGTTTACATTGGCTCACAATTTTTGGTGCCTAATTTTATGAGAACTTCCAACGTATATCACTCTTCTCTAATCAAAAGAACACAGCCTCTCCTGAGCTGCTAATTGTTGCATACAGGGATTTTTCTGAGCATTACGCTAACGTTGAGTAACTGAAACTCTGGAAAGTGGTACGTCAATCACACCTAAAGCAAATAGCTGGCAGAAATGGAGGAAGGAAAGTCAGAATACAAATTACTTCTTTCAAAACAACATGGATATCTGTAGTCATGCAGCACTCTTGCTGAGCCTGGGATCCTGGAAAATTGTAAGCTGTATGAACTACAGTAGCCTTTTTTGTCCCCAAAAGAGGCTACTTCCAATACTAAGAATATTAACTAGTTCAGGATTTTGTTAATTCTTAAGGAGGGATATAAACCCTCACACAGCAAGCAGTATTCCCAAGGTGACGGAATGATCAGGCTGAGGACGGGGACACTAGCATGACTGCCACTGTCCCACACATAAATACTAGATTTATAAAAAGGTGGTTTGGGTTGTCTGTCTTCCAGGCGTCTTTCTTTTGTTCTATTCAAGTGACAATTTAGGAGCAAAGAGGCAGCAATCCCTAATACCTCACCACTAAGTATGTCTCAGTACTTACAGCTCCATTTTTTCCCCACTCTGTCTTCCTCCCTGCAGCCTTCTTTTCCTTTCTCCTATTACTTTTACAAAGTTACTTCAAACTTTTCATGTTCAAACTAGCTTTTACAATCTTGCTGCTCACCCATATGCCGAAATGTCAATCATCTATATCAAAACTTACAAAATGGCATTTTGTCATTTCAGGAAAATGGTAGCCAAGATTAAACCACATTTAATTAGTGGTTTACTTACTTGTACAAGCCAGTGTTACCACACAAAAGGTAAGAGCGCTGATCTTCACAACATCTGGGACACACCTGTGGTTTTTTCATATTTAAATTTGGGGTTGTTCACTGCTGTGCATTACAGAAGTGCATTTTCCACAGTCAAGACAGCACCAATTTAATAAATTTGCCTTTTTGCTCACTAGGGGCTGGGAACAGAACCTTGGACCTTTAAATATGACACCCAAATTCCTTATCCATGAAAAGCTTCAGTTCCTATTAGCATGGCAGCCCTTAGCACCCTGCAGAGGGCAGCACCCTCCCCTCACAAGGATGGACATAGCTCAGCCACCCAGAGTGTTACACACCTGTTTTGATAATCTCAGTAGGGAAAAAAAAAACCCACAGGGTAAAGGGCAAGCTTATAAAAATGAGCAAATGAATCCTTTAAAGTGAAATATGATTTAAAACTTTCATTTCTGTTCTGTAAAATATAAATAAAAATTCAAAAGGCAGCTAGTAAAATAATGCATCATAATTTCAGAGGTCTATGATATACCTGGTATTATTTTTCTGCAAGTAATACAATTTTGATACATTTACAAATAAATAACTTTAGTTCTTCTCAGCATTATTCAAATTAGAAACTTTCAGGATAATTACAGCCTTACAAAATAACAAGTGTTTGTTTTCTATATGCTTATTTAAACATAAAATTATGTTATAGCATCTCTGATCTCAGATCATGCTTTGTGGCATATACATTTTACACACTGCTGAAATGCAGCCATCTCTGAGGTGAAACACAGCACCTGTTTAATTGTATTGAAAGCACTATACAGCATTTTGAACAGATTACAGTATCCAACTGAAACAGCAGGAACTATTTTGCCAGACAGAACATAGCTGATTCTACCGGAATTTGGCCACAGCATTCTGTGTTGCAGGAAAGATCACCTGTGGAATTTTCTCGATATCCACTTATACTACTTGTATGCTTTCATCCTTGTTTAAAAGCAAACTAGTCCTTCCAGAATGGCATTGAGAAACTGTATACATTAAAAATGGATTCGCTTGCAATAAGACACATTGACAAAACCTTACTTTTTGAGGATTTTGCAGGAAACACATGCAGTGCTTTCCAAACAGCCACATAATTTTCTTTCTTTGTCTTTCTGCCTCCTGAAAGAAAGCTTCATATCTCAGAAGGGAAATGTTAATGCCACTGTTGTTAGAAAGTCCTACAGGAAGATGCTACAGCCTTTAAATGCCATTATCAGTGCCATGCTGGTTAAACCTATACATTTTTGACTAGTATCTAAATGCACTGCAGCCTTTGGGGTGCCAGACTACTGGAAGTAAGCACCAGTTTAGAGTTCTCAGGAATTTTCCCTATTTCATCCTTATAGGCGGTATGACAGGTGTATGATAGCAGAGGGAATCGGTATGACATGACAGTTTGAGGAGAGACTTGCCGAAAGAATGTATGACACATGGTGGAATGAAGGTCAAGTAAATAGGATAACCTTCCGCGTTTCACTTTTTCATTAGTCTGTTGATAGTCCTGACAACTATCTGCATCAGGACATAAAAGGAGGATAAAGCCAAGTGTTTCTGTAATGTAAAGCTGTTAATTTACAAGAAACATACAAAGACCTGTTTGTCAGAGTACAGCAGAAATCAAACAACAGTAGATGGTTGCTTTGCTCTCAGTTCCAAAGACAGCACTTAGCCAAATTTGAATACAACCATACTACTAAGTAAAAATGAGATGAGCTGCTCTCTTGACCCCAAGGTACAGCTCCTTCCCACACACCAGAACTACTCTCTTTCCTTCCTGAAATGCTACATCCATGTCTAAGCCATCTAACTCTGAATGATGCCCGGGCATAAAAGGAAAAGGTACACAAGGTGTGTGCTAACAACAAGCAGTAGTGTTTGCTATGGGCTGCGTCAAACCCCATGCCCCAACCCTGTTGTATTTATAAGTACAGACGTAGCCCATTAGTCTTATCCCAAAGCCAGAATTCCACTTTTATAGAGAATTTTATTTTACAAACCTTTTCCACTTTCTTCATTTCTGTCTTTTTCTTACTCACAAAGATTCAGGGAGATTTTAAAAAGCGACTGAACAACTTTACCTGTGGCTATTAAATGTGAGTCTGCAGGCAACCTCCAGTTAGGGTTCTGTAAATACTGACTGCCAAAAGCTGTAAGCATACATTAACCAGAGGAAGGCACAGTTATACCGGCCAGCTGAAACCACTTATTTTATTAAAATTACAATAGAATTCACTGATTTTCATGGCTCAAGCTCTACTCCAGGATTATATATGATCTAAATTCATGGTGAATTTCAGCTTCTAGACATCTTAGAACACCCAAGTTTCTTTTTAAATTTATCCTCAGTGAAAGCCAGCTCACCTGCCTCACCTGCCCTCAACAGAATAATACATATTTTGAGGTTAGAAAAAAGACAAAACTATACATAGTTAAAAATCTTAAGCATGAGGATTACTCCAGCAAGAACTACGCATAAATCCCTATATCCAATCCCTACAGTTTTCAAAAGAACATTGAAACTGCAGTACAGTGCAATGCCCAGACCCAGGACCATCCAACACTGCACCCTGCCATTCAGGGGATGTTCATAGCAAGAAGAGGGATCCTAGGACCCTCCAAAAGCATGCAGATTCCCAGCCTTTCTCGAACAGAAGACAACTCTCTGCACAATCTTTAGTCATTCTCTACCAAATAGGTATCTCTTTGTATTTCAGAAAATAACCTTGTTGAGTAAGCATGAATAACCTTGATGACTCAGAGAAACGATGAGGACAGAACAGAAAAGGGTGATTTCACTACACTCTTTTTCTCCCATTAGATCCATCATCATATCACACATTTGAGGGAAAAGCTTACGAGGTTTTACTGAGTATCTGATATAAATGTTATTGAAAATCAAAACGGCAGGAAATCAACTGAGGTTTTTGTTTTCATTTCAGTTAGCCCTTCCCTGCCCTTTTTTTCCCCCAGCTGTTTCAATTAACCACAAACTTTCCTATAAAGCACACCACCCAGCCCGCTTCTTGTTTCAGGCCGTCCTTACACCTTGAACTATGCCTGCTGTGTAGACACACTACTTTGTTACTCTGTACGCTTGGGAACTGCTAACAGCAGAACGCAAGAGAATAGGTGGGGGAAAAAACATGAAAATGCTCTCTAAGAACAATGTCTTCCTTCATTCAAAGGAAGCTCTCTGAAAGCCTAAAAAATGACCAAGCAGAGAGCTAAGATCACTTCAGAATGTCACCTCAACAGCATTGGTATAGAAGCATGTAATGGACAACAGACTTTAGAAATCCCTTGCTCAATACTTTTACTATCAGTGGAGATGCCTGACTGAAGAGTATCAGTGTATGCACGGGTGAGCTGGTGAAAGGATATTCTCTAGAAAGGGCACATACCTCTCAATCTGCTCTGACAAAGAGCCTGGATGTTACTACTCACAAGTAATGCTGCAAAGCCAGAGGGATTTGTTGAACAAAAACAGAGAGTTAGATGAAGAAGCTAATGTTTTCTCAGTGTTTCTAAATTCAGAGAATTGGAATTGAACTGAAAGAACAAAGTTGTACTTGCTCAGTCCACTTGAGTTGTATGAATTTTAATTGCTATTCAAATTCTGAGAACTTTGCTTTATGTATGCATTAACCTTATGTGAATAAATAATAAGGCTCAGGAACATGACTAATGTACTGACATACATTTTTTAAATCAATGTACTACTGAGTCACCACTAGAATGCATCACATGAAGAAAAAGAACTCTCTAGAAAAACAACACTATAACAAGGGAAACTTTGACTTTTATGCATGAGCTTACTTTCTAAACCTAACCTGTCAAACTACAAATTTAGTGAGATTTAAGATTCCTGACTTTGCTCTGCTTCAAAGGAAGCTATTTAAGACATCTGAGCCACGAGTATGCAATGACTTTGATCTCTATCTGCATAAAATGCAAGGTTTTAGGCAAAGCCTTTATAACATTTACCCACGAACATGATTTTGAATTTTCAGAAATATGTGGGAATGAGATAACATGATTTTTATTATTTTTTTTTACATACATTAAATAAACTGACATCAGGGTTGAGTGACTGCTGCTGAACTTCACTGTTTCCTCTTTCTTGCAATCAGTGTTTCTTTTCCTCCAGTCACGAGGTACTTAGACATTTTTCATACATTTATGTGTGTCTGTTCACATATTGCTGATGCTCAGGACATTTAATTTGTTGATATTCCTAATACTGCCGTTAATTACTTTTTATAGTACAGAGTTTATCATACCTCAGCTGTGATAACGTAATGTTGGGCTGTATTCTCATTTACATTAGACTTTATTTAACCCAAATCAAAATGTAACAGGATCTCAAAATTAAAGTAAATATCAGAGACTAGAAGAGCCTCCAACAACTTCTTATATAATAAAAGTAAATAAGGGCATTCATACAACGCCTTAATAATACCTTTAATAACCCTAATAAATTGTAATATAACAACTGAATATTGCAGAGCTGGTATACAGTAACTCTGCTAACAACACTGAAATTGTTACAGGTTGTCCTGGTTTGAGGTAGAACAGAACCAATTTTCTGTTCAGTAATTTTACTTTTCAGTTAAGTTTCTTCTAACTGACTACACTCTCTGAAATTAAGTGTAGTTTTTAGACAGTGTCTGCTTTCAGAGTGATAACATCTGGTGTTTATAGTTAATAAAGGACTCTCTGTCTCTTCATCTGCCTTTAATCCCAATCCATGCGTTCCTGAATTCAGTTCCTGTCCATTGCTGAGTCCAGTCTGAGACCTTCCCAGTGCCTGCCAGTGACGTGATCGTCATCCAGGGAGCTCAGTACTGGTTTTCTATATATTTTGGAATTTTCTTATTGATATTACTATCTTTCCTTTTTACTATTAATATTTCACTAAAGCAGTCTTAGTTTAATTTTCAACCCATAAATCTCTCTCTCTCTTGCTCTCCCTTCCTTTTTAGGAAGGGAGAGAGGTTAAAAGAGAGCATTTTTTGTTTGTTTAACGGACAGCCCAGCCTAAACCATGACACAGATTCACATACTTTTACATAAGATCAAAATATGGCATCTATAGTAATTATGTATAAATATATTAGCTTTTACTGACTTTAGGAATAGTTAGCTATGAAAAGAGGTAGTTGTACCAGTAGAAATTTAAGGGTAGTAAAGAATAATGTTCAGATTTTAGGAACTGCTGTTGCTTTCTAGCTCCTGTTCCAAAAGCTCCTTCATAGCAGTTTATCATAGACTAGAAATGTGAACTTGCACCTTTTTTTAAAAAACAGAACAAAACACAGACGTGAAATGAAACACAGATCATAAGATTTTGCTTCTATTTCCTAATGAGATGAAAATAACTCAAGTTTTCTTGTGGTTACTGATAAGAGCTTTGTATACGTGATTTCAGATGTGTTTCTCACAAAAATTTTCTACTAATTGCTTGCCATTTTTTAATTTACCCAAATATTTATGGCAAAATACAGCTAAAGTTGCAGTTCCTTGACAGAAAGGTGTTTTGGACATTTCTACAGTTCTGATAAGAACACAAACAAAATATAGTTCCAGTGAGTATTTCCACTGTTCAGGAAAGAAATCTTTTCAGAGACATATTGTTCCCACGGGTGTCTTCTCTCACAATCCTACTCTGAAGAAACTATTTGACAAATGGGTGCATGAAATGAGGAATATTAGATACATAGAATATTGACTGTTACACTGAACAAGTAATTTCCCTGACTGGGGGTAAGGTGTAGCCTATGTAAACAAACCCAAGTTTAGCATTAAATTTGCAGCAGTATAGGACGCAGCTGCCACATACTTAGAGTCCTAGAAGAAGGGTTTTGCAGCTTTCCAGCATAAGGTACATTCCTGTCAGTCCCTGGGCTAGGGCTGCATTAGCAGACTCTCATATACCTCTACAACCTCCCATCATCCCTGCACTGCAGTGCAAACGTGCTTTGAAGCCTTTGCGCAATTATAAGGGATCTAACTTCAGCACCATGGGGAATCCCCATACCAACTATATGGTAATTTTAAATTATATAACCAGCCAGGAGTATTAAGAGGATTATCTCCTGCTATGCTCTTTAAAGATGTATCTAGCAGCAATACCATGAATCACACGTCAGCAGGTTTTCTCTTTAGCAGGAAAATTAGTGGGGAGAAAATAAAGTTCTATACTATGTTAATGAATACTCTAGGCACAAGGACCAAGCAGCATGTCATCTGTTAGGAATAATCATTATAACCAAATAACCAGTATCCTTTGCAGGAGCTGACAATACACTGGATCAAGGATAATCAGCAGTAATTTTTCATTTGGACTTCAGAAAAGCCTTTTATTGTCTTTTGAATGTACTTCATTAAAGGTTAAAACAGTCAGAAGGGGACAGATTATGTTCTTTTGTGGAACCAAAAATGTTTAAGAGAAGCAAAACAAAAATATTAACAGCTGCAGCTCAATGTGGTTGAAAAAAAAAAAAAATCTATCATGACTTTAAGGAAATGTGTTGGAACTCGGAAAATTAATGTGCTTATTAAACTTCTGAAAGAAGAGAGGAACAAAAAAAGGTGATAAAACTGGTGAATGACAATCTCTTTTGTGTTAGGTCTAGAGAGGATGCTGAAGTACTTCAGAAGAACCAAATAAAACTAGAAAAATATGCAACATTGCCAAATATTACCTAATCCATATTGGAAGTAATGGAGTAATTGGAAGTAATTGGAGTTACTCAGGAAATTGATAAATTACCAATGAAGTGTAACAATTCAGCAAAAAGCCTGAGTCTTGATGACATTCTGGACAGTTCAATATGCACACAGGTTCAGTGGACAACTTTATGTCCACAGAAACATTAACTCTGTTTCAAAGACTCAAACACCTCCACTCGCTATGCCCTTCATCATGCTGAGGTAACGCCTGACTGACCTCTCAGTCTCAAGACACCATACCAAGGGTATCTTGCCACAGGGTCTCTGCCTTCGGAGAAATACGCGTAATAGCCACCATCACATAATCCAAGCTATTAGGAAATTTATCTTGTAAAATACAGAAAATATGCTGAGTAAACCAGCTGCCATGACAGACCTGTGAAATGCAAGAGTGCTTCTGAAGCTCTGGATCCAGCAGCACATTCCTGTACCACCACAAGCCCATACAGGCTTGAAAGCCGGCACACACCAGACATCTTTGCAACTCTGGTTTTCACAGTAAGGAAACCCCAATACCCAGCTGGAGCCAGTGTATTGCAGCAGTTGCTTACTCCAGACAAGCAGGAGGCCAAGGCCCCAGAGCACACCCCAGAGGTTAAGCACAGACACCACTACAAAAGCTGATTTATGAAACCAAATGCTGCCATTGACTCCTTTGGAGTCAAGAAAACAACACAAAGTAGAGTCACCACTGGCTCTCAAAAGGTATTAAAAGTGTTATGAGATTTTACAAAACTGAGTTGTTTCATGGGCTTGATTACCATATTTTCAGTATCCAAATGCATTGATGAAGGGCTTTTTCTATTACGTAGCCGAAAGCAATTCCGATTGTTGGAAGTAGATGAAGGTTATAATTTTCAAAGAGAGGTTTTTTCAATGGAAAATTGCAGCTTTGGATCGAACACCAGCATTTCTCAAGTTTGCAATCTAATCATGACTGTTAGTAAGCATATTTTTCACAGAAGACGTGAATAAACCGTGGAATTCCACGCCAGTGGATGTAGTCCCTCCTAAAAGTACAGATGAGTTAAAAAGTTACTTGAGAAATTCATGGAAGAAAGCATCATGAAAGACTATTGAATACAAAGTTACGATGTCTGGCCCAGTAAGTCCCACAGTTTGATGGAAGGTTACACCAAGAAAAACATTACTGTATGTTGGTTCTCTTACATTCCTCTTTTAAGCATCCACTGCTGTCCATTGGTAGAGAAAGGAGCTAAATCATAGAATCACAGAATGGTTTAGGTTGGAAAGGACCTTGAAGATCATCGAGTTCCAACCCCCCTGCCATGGGCAGGGACACCTCCCACTAGACCACGTTGCCCAAGGCCACGTCCAGCCTGGCCTTGAACACCTCCAGGGATGGGGCCTCAACAACCTCTATGCATCAAGGAGTCTGATCCAGTGCAATGTTTTTTTACTGGGATACTTTTTTTGGAACTGAGCAACAAGATCATGTTTTCGTATTCAGACATCAGTGTCATCAGCTATCAGTTTCTATTTTTGAAAGCAATCAGAGTTCTCTGGAGAATATGGCCCACGTGTGTTATTTTGTCCCAGAAGTTTTGGTATCAGTTAGACAAAGTATGTGAAATAAGTCAAAATGCATTCAAGTGTGCGCATTCAAAATGCTACAGGTAAATAAAACCGCAACACGTTTACTATTTAACTGATTATAATTTTCATATTTAGGTCTTTTACTGCAGTGTCTATATATACAGAGAAACTAGCAAAAAGCCTATTTTTCTGTGCAGAATCTGTATATAAGCAAACTCATATTCTTTCACTGTCTTCAAATGCATCTCTTCAGTGAATTAGGTTTTTTGAGTATTTGAAATATTTCACAGCTATCTTTACTGTGTAACCCCCAGAAAACATTTAATGTTTGGATGCACAGAATTTCTCTCTGTATTCTATTGCTGGAAGACACCTTAGAAGATTATATAATGGCTCTCAATGTGTTTTTCAGTTTCTTTTTAAAAAATTAATTTTCCATGTGTCTTCATTAAACTGCAGAGAGTTATTGAAATAATTCTCAATGAATGTTGGACAAGATAAGTCCAGCTGAATTAGGTGTACAAGCTCTGAGAATCTGAAAAACTGTTTGCAGGGTTTTACTAACTTTAATAAATGCATTCACGATCACACAACTCCTATAAAAATGCATCCCTTCAGTTTCACTACAGGTTTCCTTCATACAAACTGCCAAAATTCCTTAAGAAAAATATAGTCTTTTGGAAGCAAATTCAGAGACGAAGTCCATAACTGCCTCTGGGAAAAATACAGTAGTCTATCTCTCTGCAAACTTCTAAGCAAGCTCTCTCTAAAATAATTGCTGTTAGAAATCCTTGCTCAGCATTTCTTCCTTCTAAAATAATTCAAAAAAAGTAAAACTGCCCCAACGGCACAATGATTTCTACACTTTTTCTGGTGGTGGGTGTCGTCCCCCCCCCACTTGCTAAATTTATGAAAAAGATAAATTGCTACTGAACCTGGAGATCATACTACAGCACTAGAGAACAGTAGATTCAACAGCAGATTAGAGCCAAAAGAAGTCTCAAAATCCTACATGAGTAACACACCATTTGTCTTCTATTCCCATCCAAATGGCAACAAAGACATACTGAGTCTGCCAGCCCTGGGTGTAACGCAATAACCCTCAGTATAAAGACTCATAAACTAACAAGAACACTAAGAAATGTGGATCTTTACTGCTTTGATGTTCTTTTATGAACAACAAATATGTTAAGAACAAGCTGTGCAAATTATAAAGTTACTGATGTTTGTAATTTATATGAGATCAACAAATCAAGGAAGGTTCAGAAAGGTCTCTGATGTTTTCATGGACAGGCTGACAGTTCTCCCCCTTCCCCATCCACTTGGACAAATATAGTATCATATTTAGAAACAGACCTGAGCATATTTCTGCCAAAGCAGTGATGGGGAGCAGGGGGGGTTTATTTGTGTTTGGGTTTGTGCATTTCAGACAGGAACACATACCACTCTGCAAGGACTGAACTAATTAAGTGCTAATTGACTCTGTAACACCTATAAAGAGGTAATTCACCCATGCTATCTCCCACTGGAAACTGCAATGATTATTAGCATAGAAAGGACTGCTTATGTAGTGGTCAGCATAAGATAGTCATAAGTATTTGTTAGTAAGAACAGGAAGACAGAGGGCAAATAAGGATATGAGTGGTTTAAATGGATGATTAAATCTGGGTAGCTCGATCTCCTTTCATGCTGTGGATGTTGTGTGCTGCAGTCACGCCTCTCACTGCCAGCCTGCACTGGGATGATAATCAGTCACTATGAAAACTCATTAGCTCCACAGCAATGACTCCTCCACTGCTGAAGCTCGGTGCTGTTCTTAGTACCATGGCAATGATCTCTAACTGGATGTCCCAAACTCTCCCATCTCTGGTAGGACTAAATACCACCAGAATACCCACTTCAGATACTCTAGTAAGTAGCTCTGATGTGTTGCAAGCCATCTTAATGCTGAAGTAGTATTTAAGTGCCAGCAAAAGCTTTAGTTTGTTGCCTCTTTGTAAATCTCTTTTTAAGCTACTAATCTTCCTATCATCACTTAATGCATGCTTCTCTTTGGGCATCATAAAACTGCACATTAGCGAGCACGTTGTGGTCTTACTATGAAAGGAACAATTTTAAAATAGCATCCTTAAATATTTAAGAACAAATGCCTTCATCTTGAGTGTGATATGCTAAAAATAGTACAGCAATGTCATTTAATTTGTCTAGACGTTTTTTCCTATGTTTACTGCTCCAGAAAAAAATGTATTGTGTTACTAAGAAAAAAAAAATCTGGTAGGTATCTTTTTGTCTGAATAATGTTATATATTAGCTATTCACTACCGTATGCAAAAGGTCTGATTCTTTCCTATCTTTTTTATTTGTAAAATTAGTACTAGGAGGTTGGGTACCAGAATTTTAGAAAGGCTGGTAGGGGAATAACACAAATGACACAAATATCACTTTGTGTGGTTGATGCTTATATACAGCAGCCTCTGTTAATGAAGACCTACAGAAAAGCTGTGATTAACTACTCACTCGTGAGAAGCCTAAATATTAAAGTAATACTTTAATTGGACAAGAGGGAACAGTATACTGGTATTCATGAATTAAATTAGAACACCATTTTCCTAAATGTTTACTAGAAGACTCTGTGTATCTTTTTGTGTAACTGCAATCAGATGTTTACATAATAGTATGTTATGTAAAACTTAAATTTAACTATTTGTACAGTAGTTCACTGTGCTATGAACTTAGTTTTTTAGATGTAACTAAAGCTGATGCATATACTAATCAACATTTAATTGAACATACACATGCAAGAAAAACATTACTGCAGAAAATCACTGCACTTAAACTTTAAAATTCATTAAATGACATAAGAAACAATTCTGCAGTCTATTAGAGCAGCAAGAAGGTGAGAAGACAAGGAAAAGCTCTATTTTATCTATTTTATCTTCCTTAGGTGTAACTTTTGGTCATTGAACTATAGTATATAAAGCTAGTTCTCGTGGCAATATGATATTACAAGTCATGAAGTGCCTTATCACATTTAAATCCATTTAAACCCAAGTTTAAAGTTGCAACTGAGTAACTAAGAGATGCACACTAGTTATTATAACACACACAAACATATATATCTATCTATACACACACATATATATGTGGTTATATATATTAACATGTTCAGATTCCAAGTAGTGTAAACTGTCATGCTTTCCTTGGCTGCAACAGAGCACTGCTGATATAAATGCCTCCTAAGTATTATTTCAATGATGCTCTTTGCACTCATTGAGTTAGAGTTATATGCACATTTTGTGTTTCAAGAGGAGTAGCAGGAGTGCCTGTAGGAGTAGGGAAACAATCATAAAACCCCAATTATATCAGCATGGCAACATCTGCCAAGTAAAAAAAAAAATAAAAAAATTCAATCACGTGGGCTTCTTTTTGCATAAAACCAAGCACCCCAAATCTACTACCTTTTCCTAAACTTTAGTTGTGGGCTGAGAGACTTTATGCCGCAGGTGCTCAGTAACAGAGGTCGTCACTGACTGGTTTTTAACTGCCATCAAGAGTTATCCACTGGCAGCTTGTCCAATGAACAGTGCAACACATGCACTTATCCAGAAGTACTCTTCTAGCACATACACAGCTCATAAATTGTGTATATTGTACAAGGCAATAAGAAAAAAACCTCCCAATTTCCTCCCTTCAGCTGGAAGAATTGTACAAGGAGGTGGGGTTGGGGAAAGGGTCTCCTCTTTTCAGCTCTGTTACAGTCCCAGGATTGAAATTGCAAGACAAACTGAAAAATACTGTCTATATTTAAGCAGCCAAATTAAGTATATGTACTGCCATTTGCCCTGTCACTTGTAACAATGGAGGAAACTGTAACAGTTTTACCGGAATATATAGAAGTACAAGTGAAAAAATAAATCTTCTGGAGGTAAGTGAAGTGAGTCTGTAGCACAGCACCCTGCCAAGGCAATGATTAATATTGGTCTTTGTAGGGACTCCTCTGTTTTCCCCAGATTTTCAAGAACTAGCATAATTTATTATCATTGCTGTTCTCCACTTGTTATTTCTTTTCTTGTTTGTTTGCTAAGGCCTGTCAGCAGTAAGCCTGCATTTGAAGAGTAGATTCAGTAGCTTCTGTAAGGTTTTGATGCCTCCTAGCTCCTTCCCTGCACAGCAGTTTCTGCTTGAGGTAGGGATTAAATGTCAAACTAAAAAAATAACAGAGAAAAAAAAATAAATAAAGTGCACCTACACACACGTGCTTCTTTTTCTCTGTGATCACTCGTACTACCCATCCTAATTAACGAAGGAACCCTAGTGGCCCAAATACGGGGAACCACAGAATACCACAAAGAACTGTAGCCTAAATTGCAGGAGTACTATGTGATCACTTATTTATGCACAGGCAACCAATAGCCACGCACTCACATTGGGCCTGACAGTCTCTCACTGTGAGAAATACTTTTCCAAATCGCAGTTACTTTTTAAAATCAAGCTGCATGTTAGACACTGTAAGAAAATATCTGCCAAATTAATCATTAGAGGGGTTTTTTTAATAGATAAAGCTGAGAGACACGCTCACGACATCATTAGAACATATAAATGCCTTTTGATAACACAGCCTGGATTATAATGGCTTTACTATAGACTGTGTATGATCCTGGTATCTCATCCATTCTCCACTGTAGAAAACTTAGTGAATGCAGTAAAACCAGTTGCTGCCAACCTAAATGTAGCAGGTATAAGGCTCAAATACCACAATTTTTCATAAACTCATATAAAGTATTTCTGTCCTAAAGGAATTATAATCATAAGCTGTAGGTTCCTGAACATATTCCTGAACTTCAACAAAAATTCAGTTTCCTTGGTCTTGCATGACAACACCATCTGGGCATAAGTTCTACAGAGAATCATGAAAACTACCCGAGTGAATACAGTTTACACTTCACAAGGGTTACCAGCCTTAATAGGCTTCAATTGTTTGGTTTTGAGCAGCTGCTAAAATTGCAAGCTCAATTTAAATTGTCTCTGCAGATGCAATTTTCTTTAGGTTTTACTGTTCCCTGTGTCTTAAACTAGATTCCCTTTGCCCTAAAAATTAAGGCGGAGAGAACACCGTAGAGGCAGTATAATTTAGCACTGAACTCTGGATATGCCTTTCCAGTAAACCCTAAGGTGAATTCAGCTGTCCTCTTTTTACAGTTATCCACATTATGACACTTTTTTTTTCCTTGCAAAGCAAGAGAACAATACAATTTTGATTTTTCAATTAACTCAGCAGTAGAAGAGCTCACTGCTATCTTCAATGACTTCTTCAGAAGAGTCATTGTTGTGAAAAGTCTGTGCTCTTTTCTAACCTCAGTCTACAGAGTTATTGCACCTCTTCTGAGGTGAGGAACTCTGCAACTTATTCTGCACTAAGCCACCAGTAAAGCGTCAATATCAAAGCTAGCCAGTTCAAATAATCGCTCTCTGTGCTGACGCCGAGTACAATTTTATAATATAACTAGTAATTGATTCTAAATGTATCCAGACCAAAATTACCTCAGTGGCATCCATTAGCATCTGTGCTGTGAAATTCAGCAGTCAATACTGTATTACTAGAAAAGAATAATGCATAATATTAACTTTAAATTACAGATTTAAAAGAAGGTGAAATAATTACATCTTGCGTCTATTAGTTTTCATTCCATCACCTGAATCTTTTCAATCATCTCATTATATTACTTTCTCTCATTCTTATGCTGTATATTTCTATACATCCCATTAAATAGACAGATACCTACTCTGACAAGGTATCACACACTTTAAATGCAGCGCAGCATTAGCCTGTTCTGCAAGCAAATGTGATTTTTTTACTTTTCTTTTTCAGTGGTGGTTGCTGTAAAAAAGAACAGGTTAGAAATATCCAGAATTCTTCTGCCCCAGTGAAGGACATGTAATATCTTAACTGCACTGTGCTGTGCTTGCCGTGACCCCTATTCACCTAAGTTAACCAGACACCTTTCCGTAGCACCCTGCAGCAAGCCTCTCTTCCCTTTGGTCTATGTCTAGATAGACAAGTTTTCTCTGTGCTGCGTCTTTAAGAGCAAACCCGCTACCCACACATCCCCAACCCTTTCTGAGCCAATTCCCAACGCGTGAGTCACATACACTGTGCTCTCTCTTTGGGGTTTTATATTTGTTCTTTTCTGCCTTTGTTGTTTCCATTAGTCTAAAGTAAAAGTCATTCGGGCTGAAAGGACGTGTTTGTTCTCTGCTGATGAAAAACCCTAACATCCCTTTGCAAAGAATTAAATCAACTAGTTTGCGCTGAATCACAAGCAGAAAACTGTTCTCATCCACCCTGGAAACAACGTGTGCTGGACACCTCTAGAGAATTATTATAAAGGTGTGAGATATGACAAAACTACGCGAAACGACCAATCTAATTAGTTGACTAGGAGGAACCTCATTGCAAACATATACTGCAAAAAGAAACAAAAATGTTTGGAGGTAGTGTTTTTTCAAACAACAAAAAAATCAGTTCAGTTCCCTTTATTTTTATTATTTTGTTGTTACAGACTCAGATTAGCCCCAAGGAAGGGTGGCAAGTTTATAGTTCAGCCCAGGATCCTGATGGCCGTTGCATTTGCACTGTTGTTGCACCTGAACAAAACCTATGTTCAAGAGATGCCAAAAGCAGGCAGCTCAGACAACTGCTAGAGAAGGTAAGTCCTCCCAGCAAATTCCTCCTTTTGATCACTAAACTTCCCACAGAAATCCCCGCCTTTCCCTCTAAGTTTAATATATGATGGAGTACTGAAGAGTTATCTAATAAAAATATTTCTTCAGGGTAGGTCCCCTACCTGTGTTCTCACCACTACTCGTTATTTGTCTATTTTCCTTATATCACACCTTTGTCTATTTTCCTTATATCACACCATTCCCAAGCCAATCTAGCAAACGGAAGTTACATCTTCTCTCTTGTTCACTCCTCCCAAAATTCTTTCTTACACACCAACAGGCCTGAATTTTCTATGTAGAACAGTTACGAATCCCACTTCAAACTAGCTAGTTGCTGTGGGATTTATACTACAGCTTCTGCTTCAATCCCATGAGACTCTCGAAGGTCATTCCTTGTCTCTTATCAACAAATAACAAGATATAGACATGGCAGCATCTGCAAAGCAGACTGTACAGAAGAGAAACAGTTCTAATGTTCTTTCCTCAAATAATTCTATTTATTCTCTGATAGTGCACACGTTCCCCAAACCACCCAATTCTTATTTCCAGTATTATCTACCATTGCATATATGGCAAAACCAGTGAAATGTTATTTTGCATCAACAGCAGAAAAAACGCTGCAACCATGAAAACACAAACTATTTTTCTGCATTCCCTGTGTAGTTATTGTATCACAGCTAGTGGTACAGAACCGAAGGCCTGAGAGAGTGTTTGAACAGCAGCAGAAAGAAACATAAAATGTAGGCTTAAAAATACTTTTTTTAGCATACAATTTTCAGTATTTTTCTAGCTACAGAAAAACCACTCCAGCGCTAATATAGTGCCAGATCCCCACAGATCTTCCCTCTCTGAACCTCCATGAACTTCAGCAGGGACTTAGTTTCAGGTCATGGCAGAGCCCACAGTGTGAGATGTGGGGAGAGGACACTGATGAGGCAGCACACAGAGGAGGAGGAGCTACCTCCCCTCATGCTGTCTGTTTGCTTAACAGAGGAAGACTTCAGTGCCCAGAGTCTTTGCTCTAGCATATTTCCCAAACACTAAAACATTAATGAAAAGAAAAAAAAGAAAAACTTTCTTTTGCAGTGGGGGCTGGAGGGGTGTTAAGATCTCAGCATAGTTTTTGAGTTGCCACAGAAAAGAACCTAAATCATCAGTCTCTAAAAGCTATTCTCTTATTATTAGAATGGTGGTAATTATGGGTATGTAATATCATATTATGACTTCACTAAGTCCATGCGCGGTCATTTAATTAGACCCTCCATGTGAATTCATGTTCTGCCAAATGGAAACACTCAAAGTTCTTCCAAGACCTGAAGGACTTTATTTGCCTGCTTTCAAAAATTAGAAACCAAAGAAAAAAGAAACATTACTTTTTTTCATTAAAAATACTTTCTAAGAAATGCTAATAGCAACTGTGCAATAACTGTGCAATAACTAATGTATACTATTTTTAAGAGTATTTTCTGAATCCACACATTCTGTAGGTTACAATATATTCAGTTTCAAACATGACTATCAGTTCAAACGTTGCATATTCTTGCAAACAACAGGAATACTACCAGGTTTGTCTTTTCTAAAGAAGGTAGAATTATTTCTTTTTTTTTTTTTCGCTTGAGCCAAAACTTCAATATGGTGCCTAATACATTTACAGCAGTCTATTTTTTTCGTATTTTGGGAAAACAAAACACTTATTGAAATAGAATAACAGCATTTGCAAAATATGTAATTTTTATGACTGGCAAAAGCATTGCTTTTACAACAGATACTTTTAAAAAATATATATAATTTACTCTAGATGACAATTATTCTTGCCTCATTGTGGTAAGCTCTCTATAGGTACAAAGTTAGTTGCTCTGCAAAAGTTACCTGAACATGCACTACTTCTCATCTGAAAAAAAATTAGGTTTTCTAGCAATGAGACAATTGGATAAAATTTCTAATTTTATATCTACTTACAAAATCATGAGCAAACACCTATTCGATGATGGGCACACCCCAGCTTATCTCTGGATATTCTCATGAATTTCTTATGAATCATTATATAAATGCCTACTAGCAATAAAAATCATGCTCTTCATACTAACCAAAATCTCCAAATCTCGGTCCTGTCCCTCCCAAAGTGCTTGGGAGGAAACACGTGCTATATAGCACATCCTGAAGAACAGTCAGCATCTACTATGTGTGTCAAAGTAGGCTCCGCTGCCTGATAGCCTTTTTTGAGCCCATTCATAATGGTGTTGAAAGGCTCGCTCTCTACCTCAGAGAAGCTAGTCCAAATCATTTATGGCTTCAAGGTCTTGCTTCTGATAGTCCTCTGTTAGCCCTGTTCCCCAATTTTTGCGCTGTCATGCAGTTACGGAATTTAAAATTATACTGTGGTATAAATGACTCACAACTAAAGCATTGACATAAGCACATTTTATTGCCTGACATTTAACTACCTAACCAGGAAAAAAAGTAAAGCAACAAAAAGTGCATTTAGAGAGTGTTCTTCTTTAACAGGTTCAGAATATGTCCCAATCTATTGAAGTTTTAAATCTACGGACTCAGAGGGATTTCCAGTATGTTTTAAAAATGGAAACACAAATGAAAG